>NC_073726.1:28099771-28306902 GCF_023634155.1 Falco peregrinus
ATAAAGGGTTTGGTAACAATGGAAAATTTTCACTGTGATTGCTCTAATAAACCTATGCCAACAGCTCCCTCTATGTACCATAAAAAGGATGCTAGTAAATGCATTGCCTGGAATATGTACTTCTCTTCCAGAGAAGGATATTTTTGAGGAAAAATATACATCTTTGTGTCATTTAATCTATCTACATTAACAATTAAGAAAGTTTCAATAAAAAGCATCAATTGGTGTTACCTGCATAATTATGGTGATGCATTTTCCTGTTCAAAATTTCCTTGATTATTTACCATACAACTCTGATTCATTCAATTCCCTTCTTAATCCCATTTGACATACATATATTATTGCAATGCAGATACTTCTTTGAGTACACAAAATGGAACAATGCAATAAAAGGAAGGTAACTAATGTTATCTGTGCAAAGCTGGGAAATGGAAGATGAGGGAGCATGGAGGATTATCTCTAATGAGAGCTGTACATTTGCTTGGAAAAGAGTGATACATTATTAAAAGAGCATCACTGTTAACTGCGGAGGGCACTATTGAAGAAACCAAGAGGTTTTGTTCCTCCTTCAAACTTGTTGCTTCTTTTCTGTCTGACAGCAGATGGGTGCCCTCATCTCCCTGTCTTGCTTCCCTTCCTCCCTTCTCTGTTTAACTAATGAAATATTAAGGTGGGTTTGATCTGTCATTGTGGGCTGAAACACGTCCACCACCACGGGCTGTGTCCGTTAAACACAATTTAACTGGTTACTGTGTATCAGACCAACTGAGATAATCTCTGCACAAGCCTGTAAAAATCATGAAAAATGAGATATTTTTTTTTGACCTATTTCATAGCAGGTTATACAGGGTTATGTTAACCTGCATTTTCCATAGGCTGAAGTATGCTTACAGTCCCTGGCACTCAGCTGACACACAGGCAAGCTGTTAAACTGCAGGCATTTAACTGGGACTCTAACCATGGGTGGTGCCTGCACAAATTTGTCTTGATAGATGTTTTTTGCTACCAGCTTCCTAAAAGGAGCAGCAGAATTAGTGAGTGCTCTTAGACCTGAATTCAGATCAATTCCACTAAGTACTTTTTACTTAATTAACAGAAAGTGATCTGCTTGCAAATCGGGGAGAAAATAAATGAAACTGCACACATGGAAAACAAGCAACATCTTTTTTCTTTTTTCTTTTTCTTTTCCTTTTACTAATTTTTTTTTTTTTTTTTAATCCATAGATTACAGTTAGCTATTAGGCATTGGCCATGTCTGCTTGCCAAAGAATTTATCAAGTACATTAAGGAGTCAGAACATGACATAATCACCATGTGGAAGTTTATTTGGCAGAGTGAGTCAGAAGTACACAGCATTATTATTCTGCTGAAGTTTAAAATTATACCTCATTTTGTGGGAAGGAAGGCAAGGCAAGGCAAGGCAAGGCAAGGCAAATTAGCTTCATTCTGGATATTTTGAAATTATTCTGAAATTATGATTTAGAAATTTCATATGGGATTCAACTAGCAATATATGTACATGACTGTGTTCACATACAAGCACAGAAAGCTCCTCAGCATGCATGTACTCGGACAGATGGAAAAGGAAATGAGCCAAAGCTCAGGAAGCCTTTCAGGACTGCTGTTCCCACTTTTGCTGTTTCCTTCCTATGTGGTTTTACTTTTCTCTGATCCATAAATAAAGTGGTATCAGAGATGTCCCTTTCAGGTAATCCCCTTCTTTCCTCCCAAAAAGATGCAGTATACAAAGCTGTTGCTCTCTTTAATAATGTCTTTTAATTTAATGGCACCTGTATGCTACCATGGAAAACATCTTTCTTTTTTTCTTTTTTTCCCCTTCTAGTACTGTATTAATATATCCATTTGCCTCAGAAAATTTGCAGTTGAATCAGTAGAGTGAAAGATGAAACAAACTGTTCAAGTCCCAGGGACTTGGGGTCCAAAGCACCACAGCACAGCACTGTCAGCTGCCCTTTCGCTGGGCGTTTTCACTGCAGCCAAACTTCTGTCCTCCAAAGACCTCCATCCCATCCATCCTGCCCACACCTTTGATTCAGGTGTTTTCTAATCCCTTGCTGGCTCCTATTCTCTTGAAACCAGTGCCCCCTGTGTCACCAACTCCTCCAAAATGCCATCTGTGTGGTTTCTTCCAGACCACTAATGCAAAGCACTTGGATAGCCCCCTGTTTACTTGCTTCAGAGCTGCACTTAAGGGTCCCACCGCCTGAAACACTGCAATCAAGCTGACAACACAACCAATCAAGGTCTGACCTGCAGCCGTTTCCTAGGAAACTCAAGCCACTGCCACAGAAACAGATTGTACACAGTGGAAGGAAACATATATTTTGGGTGAAGGGGAAAAAAAAATAAAAGAAAGAAAAAAAGATGCATTTCAGATTTTTTTCCAGTATTTCTGAGTTATTACAAGGCACTTCTAAAATAATAGTAATGAAAAATGCTCCTGTTAAGAAAGATTGAGTGATGATGGTCATGTAAATACTTAAAGGCGGGCAGAGAGCCTCCGAGAAAGACCATGAACCAAGGCTGCTTGCGTGCTTGTTCCTGCTTTGCTGCTGAGTCACTTCATAACCATTGCCAAGTCACTGCGAAAAGATTTCCAAGCCATTAAGTCTGTAGTTCCAATGAACAATAAGTTCAGATTGAAACAGGTTGAGTACCTGAAGAAGAAAACTTGGAAGAAAGCAACAAGATTATCATGACCACATTGCAAACCCTGAGAAAATTATCAACAGGCAAGGACACCTCTCCTACCTGAAGGAACAACATCATCACATTTTACACGGATGAGTCTGCTTAGCGGGTGTATTTATCATTTAGGAAACTTTAGGTATTATTTCTCCTTGGTAGAACAATTTATTATATGCTGTGATTTATAACTTGTAGATCAAGTAAACTTATATTTACTTGTGAATCGATATATAACTGATTGAACACAGGGTGGATAAAGGAGCAATGGCATTTCATGTAAAATGGCTGATGGGTGTAACAAAATTTGTGTGTTGCAAGCTGGGACCTCTCAGTTTTAATAAGATTACCAGAATGGAATGAGGAAAAGGTCCCAGGATGTTTTACTCCAAAGTCTAGACAATGAACATGGTGTGAGAGACTTCTAGATTACCATTACTGTCCTAAGTAAAGATCCTTACTTCCAGGATGTGATTAATTTCGCCGTAGACTCCAAATGCATTGTGCTCTAAGAACAGGTCTTTCTTTCCACAGATCATGGAGGGATCCCAGAGTGACTAGCTCAGGGGTGGATGTCTAACGCTAGCTTTCCACAGTTTGTTAGTCAAATTCTGCCCACCACTGACTGTGGGAAAGTGGAGGCTGGAAGAAGGCTGTCAACAACAAGGAGTAAATAAAAATTTCTTTCAGACAAGTTTTGGGGAATTTGGGAGAAGAACTTTGGGAGAAAGGCGAGGCAGTTAGGTTGGTGGAATGAAAGGACTGTCATTCTGCTCCACGAACAACTACCAGGAAGGACATAGGAAGCTGAAGGTTTTCTGACTTTTGGTCGTGACTATGAGGAAGGAATCTCAGGAGGGCAGGAAGGGAAGCTGAGGACTTCCTTCTGTGGTTTCACGTTGAGTCGTTGAAGAATTTAGCTTCACTGTGTGAAGTCTGGATAACTCATGGAACCCTACCCATAAGCCTGTGCAACAGATATGTCACAATTAATTGAACATGAGTCAATGAAGAGGCAGTCAGGCATTGGAGGCAAAACTGACCTCAGCAGATAGTATTCAGGCCAGTCAGTATTCAGAAAACATCACAGTTCTGAAAGGGGATAGAAATGGTTGTTTTCCCAAGAGAGCAGTACTGTTCTTCCTACCATGAGTTCTCAAGTTCAGTTCTCTGCCCAGCACTTTCTGTTTTCAAAGCCCTCTTCTACCTTGTGCTGTGGCTATTAGTGCATTATGTGGCAATTAATAAGAACTGCGAATCAAAGTTTCCAGCCATGATGAGATAACAGATCAATTAACAGTAAAAGAGGTTTTGGGGTAGAAAAGTGAAAGGATTCTCAGTCAGGCTGCTCACACTCTAATGCTAATAAGCTAGTCTGAACAGGAATAACCCTGAGTTTTTCATAGGATCCTTCCTAAGCCTTTGAATGTGCCTGTTACATTTTACAGTGGCCATGAGATACATCAAATGGGTCTAGGGAAATAAGATTGACCTTGAGCTTTTAGCCATCCACTCACATATATGTTGTGTGTCTTTATCCAAAGCCTTCAAAGCTCCTGCCACCCTTCCTTTAGCCATAGATCACCCTCAGTCTCCAAGCCTGCTTTCCTTCTTTTATTTGTTACTTTTCCCAAGTACCCTCACTCTTTTTGACACAATGCTGTGCCTTCATTTTTATTTCTGGTGCCAGCCGTACACCATCGTACATTGCTCTGTCTCAAATGGGAGACTTCATGCTGTGGAACTTATGCAATGAAAACTCATTATTCTCTTTACACAGAGCATAAAATGACAGAATATAATCTCTCTATGCCCATAATTTGAAGTCAAGCATGCTGTTCAGACAGAACCAAAGGCAATGTATGTGTGGTCCCTAGTGGCTGAGGAATAAGGAGGAATTCAACTGCATTGTAATTAGTGTAATCAACAAACTATGGGTTCTTTTTTAAATCAAGAGACAGATGCAAGGGTTTTTTTATGGACTGGAAAAACAGACCAAATTCCAGTTGTGCAAAATTTTGCAATATCCATTTAAGCTTGGCTCTTTACGTGCTGCTCAGCAGCATTTTCTTATTTTGCATATAAAATTTCTACTAAATGATTTATAATGTCCATTGCCTTTCCTCTGCCTAGGCAACTATAATATTCACTCTCTGGTTATCATTGAGAAGCTAATAATTAAAAGTTAGGTGTTAGATGCTTGCTGTCAGTTTAGCAGCACCGTCAATACGTCTTGTAGGACCCAGGACTGCTAAGACTTCTTCTGGCGGGTCTGGTTGGGAAGAACTACAGCGCGAGCTGGAACAGACTTGTATTTTACTAGGCATCCTAAGGGACTTCACTGATGGTGCTGTCTTGTTTACCATCTTCCTGGCATACAAGGATACATTTAAGAAGGTGCTCTGAACGTCCGGTGATTCCTGACACTTCCAACACCCTGCAAGACCTCTAAGAAGAGCTTGTTTTTAGACAGTAGTTATTAGTTTGTGTCTGAAGGGGAAGAGAGACCTAGAGTTCATTTTCGTGTCTGGAAAACTAAAGCTCAGGTTCAATTTCCTTTGTCCCAAGATTTCTCCCATGAATACTTACAGGATGTCTAAACCCAATGATATTGCTTTGTACCACGTGATTCAGGTGGATGTATTTATCACCCAAACTTTGTAGACTTCAACACTAAGCAGACACCTTAGTCCTAGTTATTTTCAAGGTCTCTGGGCTCCAGACCTGTCACACTGCACCTGAATGGCATTTGGGCATTGGGCCATGTGATTTGTCAGCTCCTCAATAGCATTACAACAAACAGGAAAATAGCAAACTTAGGCTGATAGAGTGGGAGGGGTGGGGGGTGGGGGTGGGAAAGGGGCATGTGAGGGTTGTGTGGGGTGTCCCAGAAAATGAGCAGTGATTATAGCTGCTTCATTTTTAAAGGCAGAGATTAAAAACAGAGATCGGGCTTCCATCATCTTTTTCTTTTAATATTGCATTCTGAGCATGAAAATACTCTGTGCCTCTGCTTAGAAAGGAATGCAAAACTGAGGGGCCAGAGAAGATCAAAAAAAGAGCAGATCTCTGTGTACTAATTAAGATATTTATCTGGGAGGAAAAATGCTGATTTTTTTCATGCCTTTTGATAATCAATCTGTAGAGCCACTGGATGAAAATGGAAACAGCTTGGGAGTGGGCATTTCAAACCACGACTCCCCATTTCTATCTGACTATAACACAAAGTCATGCTGCTCCTTTGCCCCTCTGCCACATCTTGTTTTCCTCTCCTCAACAGACTTGCAGACTTAAGAGGAGGAGTAAGGAGTGATCTCAGCTAGCTCATTCACTTGGTGATCTATCAAATGTAGGAGTACCTGGGGAATATGAGCTCCTGCCTCTTTTGGGAACAGTATTTTAACCAGGAGACATATTAATATATAAAAGATAGACAAGACTAAGTCTTTTTTTCTCCAGCTACATTGTAAGAAACATCTATTCCAGATTGAATTCCAAGTTCATGGAGAGTCTTCTCTAGTGATCTGACTGAGATGCTTCTGCTGCACATAATGCTGAAGTTCATTTTTGTATTTGTATGAATATTTGTATTAACTGGGTCTGTTTAGCTCATTATTGGATATCATCTGTCTGAGGTGTGTGGCTCTTACCCAGCATTAAACAACGGAGTCAAGTGTGCAATTTTGATCTTGGATTCTATTTTTTCATCTGGACCCCTTCAAGTTATCAGTATAGATTGCATACTTTGTTGGACCTACCCCTTCATTTGTTAGGTGCTGTGAACTGTAAAGCAGGGATAATTGACATTTCCCAAACCTGCAGAAAATTATGAAGACAGTAATATTAAAGAGAAGAAACTACTTAGAGTCTGAGGTGACAAATAGGACTGCATGGAATGTAATTTTTTTCCTGTCCTGTTAAAATACTGGAGAATTCAAAAGGGTGTCTGCTCTGCACTGAAATGAAAACAGGAGAAAGATCTGTCTCATATCAGTCAGGTCCAAGCACTCACCAGGCTTTAACTCTACTGTTAAACCCATAATATGAGCCAGTCAGAGAGAGATTTTGTACTTTGTTCACCCCCACAAATGCCCTGGTCATGCATATTAACTACTCCAGAACAAGTCTCTTTCCCATCTACTGTAGGCCTGTAATATATCTCCCATCGAGATTTCTTTCAACACTTCTGAAAGAAGTTGGGCTGTGCACAGAAATTTATTAATGAATAGTCACTTCACTGAACAACTTCCCAGTGAACTGTAGGGATGGGAGCCTGTCTGAAGGTTTTTGCATTCGTAAGGGTATTTCTACTTTGAGAAATGTTTCTCTTTCATGTGTAGGGTGTATTTTCTAGAATTCCTTTTATCCCAGAAACCAGAACTAACTTTCTTAAGAGTTCCCAGCAGATCTAGCAACATAGGCATTTACTGAAATGAAGACAAAGCCTGTCTTTAATTTCAGCTTTCTCATTAGCTCTGTCTTTCTTGGAGAGATACCTCAACTGGGCATATGAAACATAGTTAAGAATTATTTATCTTTTACAAAATTCAGCCTCCAAGTATGTTTAGAAAGATAAACAGGAAGAGATTGTGTCAAATTCACAGAAAAGACAAGTAACAACACTCATTATACCACCAACTCATTTCACTCTGACACCAGTGCTCTACCCACTGGACACGCTATCTTTTCTTAAAAAACATTGATTGAATACAGTGTGAGTTTTTGTTTGCTGGAATGCATTGCTTAGAATTGTTCCCAGGATATTTACTATTATGTCCTTACCCATTCTTTGGCTGTTTTGCTGTTTCCCTAGTTGATAAACCTGTTATTCCCCTGTGCTTAATCCTCCTCTCGACTCCAATGCTTGCTTGTATGGGGGTGTTATCACCACTGATTGACTGGTCATGTCGTTTATTCCCTTTCTGTTTGTGTGGGTAGGGGGTTAAAACACTGAAAAGAAGGATTAGATGCAGGTTTACAGCTAGTTACTCAGCACTTAGACGACTGAGGTCATGGTAATTAGACATTGGCAAGTTCCATGTAATGCCATTGCATGGTTATCTTAACAATTTAAAATCCAAATGGGTTCTTTGCACCCTGTAGTTGTTGCCAACATTTTTTTTTTTTTTTTCTTTTCTCCTCTTTGAGTTCACTGAGTTAAAAATCTCTTTTCCTTCTTGGAAACAAAGTTTGTGCTGATCTCTGTCTACAACTGATTGTGTCCTGGTTGCTACAAAATTCCTCTTCTGGTTTGTTTAATCATAAGTTTATTTCTTTTTCTTCTTTCCATCATAAATTCTTACGTACGGCATCTGACCTGCTTGAAACAAAATCGCCACGTTACCTGCAAACTGGCTTGACTACCTTTGACATGAGATGACTGTCATATTGATTTTCAGGAACAGTTATTCACGCACAAACCTTAATAGCCTAGCACCTGCATATCTACCGAACTCTTGGTAGCCCTTGCTTCTGTGCATACGCTTGGGTCAATGAACAAACTGCTGCTGTCGATTGTATCCATTTGGCCATCATCTCTAGGGAATAAAGAGGAATCACAGCTACAGAACCAAAGGTTAGGAAAATTCATTAAAAAAATAATGAATCCCTCTGTTCCTAAGCACCAGTCTGGCAAAAATATTTAATTACTTGCTGGTCTTTAGTCGTATCATCTTAGTGAGGTATGTGTTTATGAACTTGTGGTAGATAGGAATCAAATACAGCTTAAATTCAGCATTTAAGATTATTTTTTTTAAAAAAAAACAAACTTTCCAGATTAGATTTTTGAAATTATTGTGATAACACTGATGCAGAAAGATTGCAGCCATTTTAAGCATAGCTATCTAATAATTTCGGTTTTCTTTTATAAAGGGACATTTCCAGTTTATATCTAGCAGGGAGTTATAAATGCTTCTTAATCGCTTGGAATAGGATACCTGTGCACATAAATTTGCCTAAGTGCACAGCTACTGGGTACATCTTTCTGGCTACACCTAAGCATTTTTAAGACAAGAGCATTTTTATTGTGAGATTGCCTAGGAGATACTGCCAAGGTTTACAGCTCCACTCATTTGTTTATCTCTACTAAATAACATCTCTATGAAGATCTGGAAAGGTGAGCCCAGCAAACTTTGGCAACACTTTATAAAAGTCTCCCCAGGAGACTCCTGCCCCCTTGCCACCCTCCTCTTTTATGTGTCTGGGTCTTTGCACAATGTTAATGAGCATCTTTGTCAACCCATAGTTATTTGCAATCTGTATCTCCACTACATGACATTTACAGAAAATCAGAATAAAAAGAAAGAGAACAGAAGCAATTCAAAAGGCCAGTACCACCATTTAGTCAAACGTAGCTTACCAGTAAGTGTGGTGTGCAGGTGCTTCATGAAAGGTGTCAGTGTTTTCACTCAAGATAGAAACACCAGATCTTTTCCTGCTGATGTTCCTCAACTTAATACACTGTACACTGTTGGTTGACTGTCTCAGGAAAGTGCTGGTGGATATATCTGTGTGGAGCTGAAGGACATCAAAGTGAATGTCATAATGCATGACTGAAATGTCTAAATATTTTTTTAAAGGTATTAAGATCTGAAAGGTTCTCGTGATCATCTAGGCTGGGGTTAAGTTTTTGGTTTACCTTTTTTCCCCCTAGAATGAAGTTTTCCTTATTAGTTTTCTCAGAGACAGTGAGTTATGACATAACTTATCTGCCAATACTTTTTCAATAGCACCATGGGGTACAGTGATTTATTGTACTACAGATCCCTTGGGATCCAGGAAACTGAGTGTTTGTGTCTGCCACTTGCCTAATCGCAAATTATGCCTGTTTCTGCATCTCAGATTCTTTTCATCTGTAAAATGGAGAGAAAGATATTGCTTGCTTTGTAAGAGGTCTTGAAGTTTCCTGGCAGCCTGCTGTTGTTGAGCCTCTCTACATTTCTGAAGAGCCTAGTCTCTTTGTTGAAATGAACCCTTTCAAAATTAATCATCCTTTAAAAATCTGAGTTCATTATCTACTTGGCTTATTATTTCCATGTTTTGGACAGGCCTGTGTTACTGGCCTCAACACAAGACCATTCCCACGAAGCAAATTTATTAATGCATCTAAGAAATAAGGCACTGCTGTTCTCACATTCCATGGTATAAATCTCTTCAGCTTCTCCAAAAGCATCTGTCTCTACTTTAGTAGATGATTCTGACATTGTTGTGCATCCTGTGATTGATATTATGGCATGTTTCCAGCTGGTCTCTGTCTAGCATATAGTATGAATATAGACAGAAGAGTTAGCATGCTTCCCTTACCATCACTATTTCTGGGTTTTTGGAAGATAACTCCTTTATAACCTGGTTTTGACCCAAGGATTTTGTCTGATGTCGAAATGAAAGGGTTCACCCTCCTGCTGATAGCATGCATTTCCTGAAAAAATGCTAAACTACTTTTTATTCTTTTTCTCTTTTTTTCTTCTGCTTAGGCCTGGGAAGAGGTTGTCTGACATCCATTACCTGGCACAGGAAAGGTTCACAGGATGTTAATACCCTTTACATTACTTTGCAACTTGTTAGAGCTTAAATTCTGAGCAGTTCTGTTGAAAGGAAACCAAAAAGAAACAAAAGTAACGATGAAAATAAATATTCTGTAAAGCCTCTTGAGATAATCTGTTCTTTCTAAGAGAAAAGTTTCGGTTTTCTATATATCAGATTTTCACAAATAAAACATAAAGGGTAAGAAATGTATCTGGAAGTCATGGAGTTTAGGGACTCCAGTGAGTAGTATCTGCAAAATGATATTTCAGAGGCGTGTCCTTGCCACAAAAGCCCAGGGTAGCCTCAGTGGATCTCAGTGCCTACTGTTGCAATTGTTGCTGTTTGGAATCATCCCATAAAGGTTGCTTTGTGACCTGTATGAAAATCATTTATAGTACCCACAAGCAATTACTTCACTGACTGCTCTCTCCATTATATAGAGCCATATTGGTACTATTCTGGATCACCTTTGACACCCCAGAGGTAATATGTGCACGATGCACTCTTTTTATGATTCTAGTGCAAGTTTCTTTCCTCTTATACTAATGCATAGTGATAAGCAATCAGAATTAGGCTTGCATTGCTCTTTCTTATACCCTGTCTGCTTTTGGGATGATGAAGCACTGGATACATAATAGTTGTGTTGGTTTTTTTTTCTATTGTATTAAATTCTACCATTGTCTGGCACTGAGACGACCCTCCGTGCAATGACTCACATTTACACTATTAAATCTTTTTCCTCCCAAAGAATGTCCCCAAAGGACATTCAGAGTTACGGTGTTTGTCCTCCCAAGTCACTGTTTCACGTGATGAAGCCCTGCTTTGCTGGAGGTGGCCTGCCTGCTGGTGGAAAGTAGTGAATTGATTCCTTAAATTGCTGTGCTTGTGCATACAGCTTTTGCTTTACTTATTAAATTGTCTTTATCTGAACCCACGGGTTTTCTCACTTTTACCTTTCTAAGCCGCTCCCCCATCCTGCTGGGTGGGGGGCTTAAGCAAGCAGCTGTGTGGTGCTGAGCTGCTGGCCATGGTTAAACCATGACGGGGATCGACTGGTCTGAGTCTGGGGTTTGCAAAATGCCCTTCTAAGACTTATGGACCAAGTCATGATGTCTGCCTCAAGCAGGCAAGATTACAATGAAAATAATACCATAAAAGCAAGAAATATGTTGATAGGGATTAAAAAGCCCTTATTCTGTAAGACATTAGGCAATTTTACTGAGCTGTGGTGAATCTTTCTCAATGGGGAGGTCATTTTGCAAGCAGTCCCTTGTTAGAGTAAAATTTCTTTATGCTTGCACTTGGCTATGCCACACCTCTAGTCAACAGCAAGACAGGATATCATTCTCTCTATTTGTTACAGGGCAGATGACACATTGGTGTGATACGTATAGAATGCACATCTGAAGAGTGTCAAAAACCTATGTCAGGTAAGAGCTGGGGACCCTTTTAAAATTTAACGCTATCTGCCTAAATCTCCCCAGCTGTAATGTGAGAAAAACATGTCCTGGTGTGTCCCTACTAACAGCAAACTCTTTCCAGACTGGCAGCAAAAAATCCATCTAATCAGAGCAAAGTACCAGATCAAACAATTAAAAAAAAAAAAAACAAAACCTGAGCCATTTTACTATCTTAGAGATCCAAATTACCTAGTGTGATGGTTATGATCAGGAGTTAAAAGAGAAACAAAACAAGAAATGGCCAAATTAAACGACAAAAAAAAAAAAAAAAAAGTTAAAAAAAACATCATTTATGAAGCAGACAGATAATTTCAAAAAGCTTTCATACCAGGAATAGGGCACCATTACAATGAGAAAACCTTTAATTATGTTGTAAAGGTCTGATATCCCACTGAAATGTCATTTCAAAATAAACTTCTAACAGTTAATTATCAGTGATATTTAACTTGTGGGAAAATTAAATATCACCACATACTCCTGTGATCATTTTATTGCTTTTGTAGACATTTTAATATTTTAATGGTTTCCAAGTAACAATGAAAAAGGCATGCCACCAAGTATGTTTTCTTGACTTTCTGTGGATAATCATATAACCTTTTCTTTGTCTTCTTCATACAAAACAGACCTCTGAGTCAGTGAAGGACAGGACTGAGGGGAAAGCTTTTGGAAATAAATATGGGAATGAACATTGCTGATTCCCTTAGCTAGTGTGGTTTCTGGAAAGGAAGTTTTATTAACTGTTATAACTAGAAATACAATGCTGAATGAACAAATATTGAGGCCCTATTAAGATTCAGGTAGCAAATCAGATGAATGCGCAGTGTTCCAGTTAGTGCCCTATGTATTATCCAAAGCTTATAAAATGTGCAGTGCGAATGGACCTAAGGATGTATGCAATGACCCCTATCATGCACAGTCTGGAGACTGGAATAAGGAACCTCCTGTGCTCTTGTTGTATAAATCAATACTATACAAGCTAAAGGACTGAGGTTGCCAGGAAAAGTTATGAATTTTAAGGCTAGAAGACACTATTACGTGAATGACTATTCAACCAGCTATTCTGATTGAATTAGACCTAGAAAGGGATACGTCCAACTAGTCGCACCTGGCTGGGTGTTATGCATCCTTCTCTAGGGTAAGACAATAAAGACATGAATCATTAAAGGGATTTGGCTCAAGAATGCTGATTTGTTCCTCACTGCAACATTTAATTGCCTA
This sequence comes from Falco peregrinus, assembly GCF_023634155.1. Classification (NCBI taxonomy): domain Eukaryota; kingdom Metazoa; phylum Chordata; class Aves; order Falconiformes; family Falconidae; genus Falco; species Falco peregrinus. Next base: position 28,112,680 of record NC_073726.1, read on the forward strand.
CTTCTAGCAGCTACTTTTAGTTCCCAACATTTTGCCACCAAAAGTTTCAAAATTATTCTAGTGGAAGGTGCCCTGGCCCATGGCAGGGGTGGTAGAAGTAGAAGGTCTTTAAGGTTTCTTCCAATCCAAACCATTCAGTGATTCTGTGATTATAAAAATGGCTAGGAAAAGGATAGAAGAGTAAGATCCATATAGGTCTCACTACGATGTTTAGCATTAGCTGAGACGCTCACCCAAACTCTGATCTCTGGGGGCTTTACTTAAAGATAACATAATTTGTGAAATATGATAAAAATCCTGAAAATTGAAGGGACTGGTATTTTTGGCAAAGTCATCAATCTCTTGCATGGAATCATGAAATTAATGATTTTGCTTGCTCCTGTAAATTAACTGGTGTGCTAATTGGTCTTCAGAGATACTGGGGAGACTGAATCTTTTCATGGCAGCAGGAAATTCATCCAATATTTCTTCAGCACGTGAAGTAAGAAAAATGCCTCTAAGCTAGAACTTCCAGGACTGTTGTTGACTCTTTTAATGTGTAACAGGCTTCTGCATCATTCATGAAGTTGCTTAGTCTTCTAAGGTCATATTGTTTAAATGTCTCCTAAATTCTGTGCCTTTGGTCCTGTTGTGCAAACTGACAAATGCCCCACAGGAGCACTGCTACCATAATGACAGTAAACGATACTGTGATGCTGTTAGATACAACGTGCCTGGGGTTGACAGACTGAAAGAGTAGCCAGTTCATTGGAAATAATGCTACCAATGGGATCTGCACCCATAAAATAAAATTTTATTGAATGCAAGAGAGATTGCTTTAGTAAGTGTTTTATTTTCCTTGGTGCTTCCTGGTAGTAAACCTTTTTATGTTCACATGTTTGCAGGTCTATGTAAAGTCTGCTTCCACCAAAGCAGTTGGAAGTATGTCAGACAATTTCACCAGTAAGCAAGCAGCATCACAGGCAGCATCACTGGCATTTTAAAGGACTATTTAAGAATCTGGCTACTAAAATGAAGAGCTAATGCTGAAGAGCCAGACCAAAGAAACGGCTAGAGCACTTTTTGTTTCTCTGGTAAAGAGCTCATGGTAGTGTCCAGAGGTCTGTTAGGATAATCACAACATTTTTTCTCTCTTTTGCTCAGATCAGGTCTGCTTCCAGTGAGAGATTAAGGTTCTGACAGCCTTAAGGGTTTGTTGGTTTGGACAGATTCCAGCACCAGCTCTGCCTCCCTTCCCTCCCTAGAGGCAGTCAATAACATCTCTTTTCCTCAAAAAATCCTTTTGTCCTTAATTCTAACTGCCAGGCCTTAGCACTAAGCCAGATATTGAGGGAGTATAAACTGGAGTCAATTATCTGTGTGCATTTATCTCTGCTAAAGATTTCTTTTACAGTTATTTATCAGTCACAGTACTTTGGGGAGGGGGAGGCACAGTCTACTGTGGAGGTGAAGATGGTACTACTGCCTCAATCATCTCATTTTTGACACTGCACTATGTTATTACTTCATCAGAAAATTGTATTTTACATCCCCCTTTGCTAAGATCTATATGACTATACACACCACTGATACAGAGAATTATGCATTTATTTCCACAACCTCTTTTTTTACCAATTTTACCTCTGCAAAAGGTTGTAGTCTATTATCACTCCAATTTATTACAGATTCATATCTCATGCTTTTAGTTCTTCAGGTCCTCAGATAAAATTCTGTTGCAAATATAATGAGGAGCACAATTAGATATGAAAGACAGGGGAGAACCAGGCACTTACTAATGCAGGGAGACGTTTCTGAAGTTTTTTGAACTAACTTGTTCCACTGAGGTCAACCAACTTAAATTTCAATAGAATCTGGATTTCCAAGGAAAATCAACAACTGCTTCCAATCTAGTTAGAAACATTTTCTTCCCAAGTCTTAAAATCCACAGAGAAAGTTTTCTTGTTGATTTAATATTTTTAAAAGGATGAAACAAAGTTTGAAATAAAATAAATAATTCTTTGTTTTTTGAAGTAAACAATAAATTGCTGCACGGATAACATTTTTCTGGCATTTGTACGATCCAATTATTATTTTTTTTAAGTGGAAAAAATATTTCTTGTGAGTTGTTAAACATAGAGCAAACACTAAGAAAATTCCAGAATATTGAATAATTTTCAGTGTTTTACACTGATTCTGGAGGTAGTGGGAAAAAAAAGCAATGAAACCAAATTCATTTTAAATTAAAATCTTCTCTGACCTTGGAGTTTGGGTAAGTTGTAGTGAATGAGTCAAAGCATAGTATCTGGTAATAGGTGAGCAGTTATTATGCTGGGAGTGATTCTCAGCTGGCTGAAGTCTTTGAAAGTCCCACTGTATTGCTGAAAACACTTTGGAGCAACAAGAAGCTTTATGTACACCACCAGCAGCTCTTCCACAGTTGTTGCCATCTCTAGGGTAATGTTTGCAGGAAATAGTGGAAAGGAAGTATACACGGTGGCTCAGAACAGAAAATATTAGAGGAAATTTTTTGGCATGAGTTGAGCTGAACAGACAACATGATCAAATGATCCATTTTATATTTAAAATCTTGGGCCTAAATCAAGTTTTTTATAACAGTTCCATTATGTTCACTGTACGAACATTTGTATTCAATCTCATACTTTTTCCACTTTTAACATGATATTAAAGAGTACTACGGAAGTTATTAAGAGATTAAGAGTGGTCAGCTGATTTATACCACATTAACAGAAGGAAAACTGTTCAATATTTGGTGCAACAAACTTGGTCCCTCTTTGCCCCAGTATCTCCTATCACGCTTCAGTTTTCCAAGTTATCTGGGAAACCTGAAATAACACATGCAGTCAGAAATGCTGCTCTTAAAGAATAGTGATTTAGAAACTGAAAATGAAGGAAAAGAATGGCTGCTACCACTGAAAATTCCGTGTATGGTCCTTTTCTCACTAAAATTTACATGACATATCACCGGAGACAGTAAACACATATATACAGATGCATGCGACACACACAGAACTGAGGTCAACTGACCTCCATCCATTTATACCATCTATGGATATCTCTACTATATATATCAGGATAGAAAAATGTTGTCTTGCAGCACTCTCATTAATTCTGTCAGTAGCACAGGCCATGATTGTAACTTAAGAAGAAGTAACTCCCATTGATATTAAAAAACTACTGAAGAGAACAAAGTGGATTGATTGGATACACTTTTTTTCCCCAAAGCTTATCAAATGAAAGGCTGAAGTAAAAGAAGCAGCTGGTTCCTCTAGAAACTTGGGCAGCACTTTGGCCAGGCATGAATTATACTGAAAAAACTAGTTAGCAGCAGAAAGAGCTAATGCAAACAGTATTGGAAAAGGCCTAGCAAGTGTTCAGAACTAGAAAACATTGTGAGGTATAACTGCAAGGCTCAAAGGACATGAAAAAAATGGTTTGACTTTCTGTCCTCCATCTGCCAGTATGAACTCATATGTACAATGCAGGTTGCCACTTCCAGCACAGGTTTTGTGGTTCTAACCTTCTGGCAAACATATTAAAAAATCCATTAAAGTGAGAGCCAAACTCCTGTCAACAGCCCAAGGAGAAGGATATAGCTCTGGCTTCTACAATTTTGCATACAACCCAGATGGAAGTACAAGCACTTCTATGTTGAAGTGCCAAATAACTCTCCCAAGGCTTATATTACCTTTTCTTCATCTTGCCTCAGAACAACTTCCATGCTTCTGGGGACTCCACAGCTGTGTGCACTCTAGCGAAAGACCGTGCGTGGCAAGCCAAGTCCTGTGTATTTGCTCTCCAGCTTCTGTAACAAGGCATCCCCTCCCTCCCAGTCCCATCAGGGACTGTTCAACCAGGAAATGCAGCTGCAGAATCTTCACAGTTTCTTTAAAGCAATTTTTAAAGGAAAAGTCCCTCATTTTCTTGAAGCAAGCTGCATTGCAAACAAAAGTACACAAAAGCAATGATGCAATAACTGCCTAGGAGAAAGGTGAGGAAAATAATATGGGGACGTTGTAAAAGCGAAACTGGAATTTAGCAGACTTGATATCTTTTAAACATAAATCTGTGCTTTAATTATGTTGTTTTAACCTTGCCAATGGAATCCTTTGTTCTGAAAAACATACAGTCTGAGCTTCAAGTTCCCGTAAATCAGAGGATTAAGACACAAAACTGGAATATAGAATGATTACTACACCAAAGTCATTAACTTCAAATGCAGTCATGCCTATAAATAGTGTTTCATAAATATATTTTGAGTAATATTAGCCAATATTATCTCTTACTTCCCATGAAACCAAATGCTGATTTGAGAAAAGAAATGACCTCCAAGTAAGGTCTATATCAACTTAATTCATCTTACTTCAGTGTCAGGATATGCCTTTTGCCCCTTCTGAATAAAAATAGATGTATTCTTCCTAATTTGACAGCATGATGACTGAGCTAGTATTATTTAAGGGATAGAGAAAAACAATGAGGCAATACAGAGGCATGGTTTGACCAAGTACATGTAAGAAGAAGAGTCTTGTTTGTAATTGAATATATAATAGGAAGAAAAATACTCTAAATCAATTAATTCTATGTATTGGGCTGTATGGCCATTTCTCTTCCTGCATTCAAAACCAAATGCTGGAAATCTTGGACTCCTTCAAATGGATGACTTCTGGATGAAAATTTTTTTGCCTTCAAACATCAGAATTGAATGTGGGGGAGACAAGGGTAAAAAATAAGCTTTGTGAATTCTGGTATTGTACAGAATACATCATTTCCTCCTAGTGGCTTCAAGACTAAAACAACCACTTTCTGCACTGCTTATGTTTGGTTGCTCTGAGGCAACTCTATAGCTGTTCCTATGAAGAGAAGACTTGGCTATAGGGAACTCTTCACACCTCAGCATGATGGGCCTGGGATCTTGAGATCTCTCCTTGCTATCATGTCAGAAAGAAAACAAAACTTGGGTTCCTCCTTGCAAAGAGGACTGTAGTTCTTCCTAAAGGGCTCTGATATCACTTGTTACATTGAGATTTACAGCCCTCAGCTCAGCCTGCACATAAGCTTTTTTTTAAAAAAAAAGATGGTCTGGATTACAGTTTAGGCCATGGAGACTGTTTGAATTCAGAGAACTGCTAGGATCATTTTCCAGTGTTATGCTATAGTTCTAACAGTAGTGACTTTAAACATAAAATCAATAGCCTATCCTACCATAAATTTAATCCATTCTCCTACAAAAGTTGCATAGTTTGTTTATATCTAGTGGAACATCTTAAGCTAGGAATAAGGGAAAACGTCCTTTTTTTTTTTTTTTCCAGAGAGGTACTAAGAATAAATTCATGAGAACTGTAAAGTTCTCATGCAATGATCTAGGTTATTATCAAAGCAAGCAACTGTATGGAAGGTGTCTGTGCCTGCTTGGGGAAAGGGCAGCTTGTTCTGAAAATTGTTGATTGCACTGAATTGCATTGATGCACTCTTAGGCACATGAGGGATATAATTTTATATCATTCCAGTTCGGTCGAGCTACCCTGAAGAGTAGCTAATTTGAAATGTGATACATAAATCTAAATAATGTCTTCTTAATGATACATACAGTTTTCACAGTTAAATTATTTAGTTTATAGGGGAAAAAAATGTAAAGAATGGCTGCTTCATTCTAACCTGGCTGCAACATCAAAGACTCTGTTATTCATACCTACCTCTAGCAGCTGTAGCATCATTTTCAAAGCCACCAGTTGTGAGTAATGACGATGTTAGATCAGAATCACTATGCCTGTTCCTTCGAATTCTCATGCACCCTTTTGCCAAAAGTAAACATTTAAGAATTTAGTGTTAATTTAAAATTTAGAGTGACAACCTTACTGATTTCTTTATGTAGCTATTTTTCCTTACATGGATTTTAATATTTTAATCTTAATTCATATTTGGAAGTTTCTTATTTGATTGATACTGGTGATTACTCTGAGAGAGGTGCCTTCAAAAGAACCCATTGTTTATGAAGAGCCTTCTTGAGAAACCTCAACTCTTCCATTCTGTGCAAGCTGCCTGGCTATTATAAGTTATTGCTGAGTACAGGGTTCAGGACTAGCTGCTGGGGTGACCTGAATGAATAAACCTCAACCCTCCAAGTCTTTTACTACCTGACTGATGGATGACAATAATCACGCACACTCATGCAGAGCTATTATTTCAGCCTGTTAAGGTCACTAAGCACGTAAGATTAGGCTGAGATTTCAGGCAGGAATAAAAGAATACTTTTTTTATAAATAACATCTGGGAAAAAAAATCACCTCAAATATAAGTCATAATAGAATGTAAGTAACCAATATGCACCATGTTCAAGATCCCAGTCACCATTAAATCATTGGATTCAATTAGATATATTTCAAAGAAAAGTTATGGGAATGACCAGAAGGCTAAAACCCCCACCATCTACAGGGAAAGACTGATTAAAATGGGTCTAAAAGAAGAGCAGAAGGAGATGGGTACTTGATAATAGCAAAAAAGATAGATGGACAGATGTTAAAAGGTTAAAGTGAAAAACTTGTTCTGCTTGGCCATGGCAGACAGGACAAGTGCAATGGACATTCAGTTACAACAAAGATTAAAAGTTAATGTTAAGAAAAACTTTCTAACAATAAGGTTAATGAAGCACAGAAGATGTTTTCTCAGTTGCTTACAGAGTCTTCACCCACATAAGAGGTTTTTAAAAATAGGTTGGGAAAGCAGCTGTCAGACATGATATATGCATAGTTAATTTTATCTCAGGAAAATGAATTTTCTAGAAAACCTCTTGAGATCATTTCCAGACTGAGGAATCCATGGTTGTATATGGAACAGAACCAGGATTCACGCCACACTACACAAGGAGCACTAATTGCCACAACAACCATGAATCCTCTGATAGTTTATCAGTTGAACTTTGCTAACCCAACATATGTATTGCTCACATTGTTGGACCTTCTCCAACTCCTTCTAGCAAATAGGTTGGAAGAAAAAAACTAGGGACCCAAGGGAGACTAAGAAAAAATAAATAAATTTTCTTCCTTGTTATTCTGGCATGGCTGCAATCTTGACAATCAGATGATAGTAAAAGATTTATAAAAAGAAGTAGCCTTTTTTTGTTATTGTAAAACTGAAGCTGTGATAAAGGAGACAAAGATATTGTCATGCAAGATCAGGAAATAATATGAATATGACACACATCTTTTTTTTCAGTAAAACATTTGATTTTGGTAAAAATATTGTTTCATCCTATAAACCTTGTTCTCTTTGCTTACAAATATTTAAATCACATAGGCATTTTCATTAAAAAAAAATATTGGTAGTTTTCAGGAAGTCACTAGTCACATATGTTAAACCTGTCTTAGCCAAGACATTTGAGTTTAGCATTAACTTGTAAGCTTAAACAACCTATATTTCTGTACAATTTTAATGAGGCAGGTTGCCTGGGAAGGTTGTGAGGTCTCCATCCTTGGAGATATTCAAAACCCAACTGAACACAAACCTGAGCAACCTGCTATAGTTTAACCAGCTTTGAGGAGGAGTGTTGGAGGAGACACACTCCAGAGGTGCCTGCTAACCTCAGCCATGCTGCAGTCCTATAATTAATAGAAAAATACAGGCAACTTCAGATGATGTCTGAGTTCTGTGGTGTTTTTTCTCCATTAACTAGCAAAGAAACTGAGGTAACTAGATTCCCAGTGTTGTTGTTTCAGTGAAGTATCCCAAATTTAGTTTAAATTAATCCAAGTTACAGCAGGACTTTAACAGCTGAGCTAACAGCCTCATTTAATAGAAACTGCCCATGTCTTATGTGCATAACCCTATTCCATAGGCTTTTAAGGAAAATGAAATTAAGAAAATGGGATTCTTTTCAGCATTCAGGTGCCTTTTCCACTAGCTGATATTTGCTACTCTTAGCACAGCCTCTGTGAAAAGCCAAGCAAAAATCCAAGTACCATGTTCAGTCTTCCACCTACTGTGATTTATCTGAGCTAGCACCAAGGTACCTCAGCAGCTAAAACCAGTGAATTTTTTGGGGGAAAACAGCTAGTAACATGACCAAGAGGGAGATGGGATTCGTGGACACTACAGCTCTCAGAGCTGTTAGGCGCATTATCTGTGACTGAGGGTTCACAGAGCAGATAATCAGTCACCACAGACCATAATCTGGAACAATCCCTTTGTTTCACATTAGTCCTGATACAAACTCGTATTAAAGGTAAGTGCTGTCTTCTGAAAGACCGTACATAATCAAAATTTTCCCAATTTCTGCCATGGCTTGTTTTGTGCATCAAAGCCACCTTCGTTATGCTTTATGTTTACCAAGGCTTGGTGCAAGAAGTGTCACAGGCTTTCTTGCAGCATGCAAACTGGAAACTAAGACTTGTCTCAAACATACGATTGTGCGTGCCAGGCTCTTTGACTTGCTTTTCTCCAGAACAGACAAGCAGGGTGTTCACTGGAGTCCAACTTTCTAAGCAATAATGATTCAATGATCCTAACCACACTGAATACCTCCTGGTTCTCTCTCCCTGTTGGTCACAAACTGCCACTGTTTTTTTTCCATTTCTTTTCTCTTCAGTTCCTTCATATCTGCCATGAACTCTGTTGGGAGCTTTGAACCGCTCCCAGCTGCTGCTCAGTATTTGAAAGAGTAAAGAAAAGCACCAGAAGAAACTTGTGGATACTTTGTAGCAATATACTTTGCTCTCAGAAGTGATAAATTCTCAAAGGAAAATATACAGCTGAATTTCCAGCATTGGTAGATATGGCTAGTATTTTTTTTTAACGACTTTAGAATTATTTTTATTTCCAGAATCTAGTAAAATTTATAGCTTAGAAAGGTTACAACTTATTGGTAATGTCCCAAAGCCTTATCTAATTTTATATATGTGGACAGGAGAGAAGGAGATGATCAAAGGGACCAGATATCACCATGACAGAACATGTTATATTTTGTCAGGTTTAGATACACCAGGCTTGGGGATGGATCCCATGTTGGCTGTGTCTGCATGGAACCCACCAACTTCAGTGAAGTGAATCCTGATTTAGTTTTGCAGTAAATAGCTCTGTCACTGACTTGGCCAGGAGGAGGAAAGGGATGACCAGGTATACTGGATGGTATGGATTTGATGGCCTGCCACACCAGACCCACACAAGTATAAAGTTTTGGTAGCATGGGGGCTACAGGGGTCGCTTTTGTGAGGAGATGCCAGAAGCTTCCCCTGTGTCTGCTGGAGCCAATGCCAGCCGGACCCACCATAGGCCAAAGCCGAGACTATGAATGATGGTGGCAGCACCTCCAGGATAACATATTAAAGGGGGGGGAGGGGGGGGGGGGGAGGAAAGCACAACGGCATCTGCAACTGAAAAGAGGAGTGAGACTGCGTGAGAGCAACAGCCCTGCAGACCCCCAGGACAGTGCAGGAGGAGGGACAGGATATACTCCAGGTGTCAGAGCAGATTTCCTGGCAGCCTGTGGTGAAGCCCATGGTAAGGCAGACTGTGCCCCTAGACCAGGGAGGTGAATGCTGGAGCAGATCACCTGCAGTCCGTGGGGGACCCCTTGCCAGAGAAGAGGGATGCCCAAAGGAGCTGTGACCCATGGGCAGCCTGCGCTGGAGCAGCTCCTGACAGGGCCTGTGGTCCCAGGGAGAGAGGAGCCTCGGCTGGAGCAGGTTTGATGGCAGGGCTGGGGACCCTGTGGGACACACACACTGGAGCAGTCTGTTCATGGAAGACTGTCTCCTGTGGGAGGGACCCCAGGCGGGAGCAGGGGCAGAGTGTGAGGAGCCTTCCTCCTGAGAAGGAATCATAGAATTACTTGGGTTGGAAAAGACCACAATATCACCTAGTTCCAACCCCCTGCCATGGGCAGGGACACCTTCCACTAGCCCAGGTTTCTCCCAGACCCATCCAGCCTGGCCTTGAACACTACCAGGGATGGGGCACAAACAGCTTCTCTGGACAGCCAGTGCCAGTGCCTCGCCACCCTCAAAGTGAAGAATTTCTTCCTAATATCTGATCTAAATCTACCTACTTTCAGTTTAAAGTCATTCACCTTTTGACCTATCATTATATGCCCTTGCAAAAAGTCCCTCTCCAGCTTTCTTTCTGTCTGCCTTTGGCCAGGGAAAGGCTACAAGGTCTCCCCAAAGACTTTTCTTCTCCAGGCTGAACAACCCCAACTCTCTCATCCCGTCTTCCTAGGAGAGGTGCTGCAGCCTTCTGATCATCTTTGTAGCCTCCTCTGGACTCGCTTTAACAGATCCATGTCCTTAAGTTGGGGGCCCCAGAGCTAGACACAATACTGCAGGTGAGGTTCCATGACAATGGAGCAAAGGGGGTGAATCCCCTCCCTTGATCATGCTTCTTTTGATGCAACCCAGGATTCAGTTGGCTTTCTGGGCTGCAAGTTTACATTGCCAGGTCATGTTGAGCTTCTTGTGAACCAACACCCCCAAGTCTTTCTTGTCAGGGCTTCTCTCAATCCATTCTCTGCCCAGCCTGTATTTGTGCTTGGGATTGCCCTGACCCACATACAGGACCTTGCACTTGGCCTTGCTGAACTTCATTAGGTTCACATGGGCCCACATCTCAAGCTTGTCAAGGTTCCTCTAGATGGCACTTTTTCCTTCCAGTGCATCAACTGCACCACTCAGCTTGGTATCATCAGCAAATTTGCTGAGGGTGAACTCAATCCCAGTGTCCATGTTGCAGACAAAGATGGTAAACAGTGCTGGTCCCAGATGGATGACCCCTGAAGAATGAATTTATCACTGCTCTCCACTGGGACATCAAGCCATTGACTGCAGCACCTTGAGTGTAACCATCCAGCCAATTCCTTATCCACCGAGTGGTCCATCCATCAAATCCATGTCTCTCTAGCTTAGAGACAAGGCTGTCATGTGGGACAGTGTCAAATGCTTTGCATAAGTCCAGACAGATGATGCCAGTTGCTCTTCTGTTATCCACTAATTAACTCCACTGTAGAAGGCCACTAAATTTGTCAGGCATGAGTTGCCCCTAGTGAAGCCCTGTTGACTGTCACAAATCACCTTCTTATTTTTTATGTGAGGAAGGAGAGGCAGAAACAACATGTGATGAACTGATCCAAAACCCCATTCCCTGTCCCCTTGTGCCACCAGGGGGGAGTGATAGAGTGGCTTTGATGGTCACCTGGCATCCAGCCAGGGTCAACCCACCACTAACAACAACGAGACTTTGGTCTCATCTGTAAAAGCAGCCTGCAAAAAATCCTTCACATAATGTCCCATAAGATAGCAGGACATCAATTTTCAAATCAAGATGGTGGTCAATTTATGTTCTAAAGCAAGAAAACTGGCAGGTCTTGTAATCTGCTTTACCAAGATAACACAACCGTAAAACTGTTATTCTTGTACTTATCTAGCCCTTCTTTCAAATCTTCCTAAATGGTTCCTCAATTATTTCCTGCAGCAGTGGGCTCCTTCCTGGAGAGTTAATCATGCAAAGTATAAATACATACACCCATTTAAAATTTGTTACTTTAAATTTTATCTGTGGTGCAGGTGGAGGGAGTTGAGTCGCCCAAGACAGCTCATCAGTTATGAAGGTTTATTTTGTAAAAATAAGTTGAAGTTTTATTTTTTTTAAACCCTTTTCACTGTCGTAACTACAAAGAGAGCTTGCGAGTGAAGCCTGTTGTGATATTGCCTTCTGAAGGCGGACAGACTTCATCTACAGCAAAGGACATGTTGCACTTGCCATTTTCTCCTCTCAGGGTGGCTCTGTACCAACACTGATACAATTATATGAGTTCAAAACCGACAGCAGCAAGAACTGACACATACTACATTCATTTTTGAAGGTAGGAATATGACTGGCAGGAAAATAGCTGATATTGCTAACCTCTAGGTTTTTATCATTAGCCTTGAGAACGTATGAGCCATTAAAAAAGAATAAGAGTGCTGTCAGTGTTCAACAGTTTGTGTGTCTACTTACTCTAAAAAAAGTCCTGTGCTTGACACTAAAATCCACTTTCTCATCCTACACTCACACCAGATTTTCTTACTGAGAGTTGGAGTACCAGTCCTCCACCCACTGACCACACTGACTTCTTACTTTTTTGACATTGCTGAGACCAAGTTAATTTAGCTGACAGAGTTTTTCCATACAGAGGATTCAATACAGAGTTTATGAAGTTAATGGAAATCCTACTATTTATTTTACTGGTTGCTCTATCAGGTTAGCCAAGAACAAATGCTCCTGCTTTAAGCTCAAGTTTATTGCTCATTAAAATGGAAAGAACCCAGTGAAAACCAATTGACAGTCTCTAAAAGGGAGGGCAACTGTGAAAGTACTCACCTGACAGGATTGCACCAGCTTTGCCCTAACAACATGGCATTGGTGCTGTGCAAGCATCAGTCTCTGACACGTGGGGAAGCCACATCTGGGGGCCTGACTTGACACTTCTCAGCAGGGTAGGAAGCATTGAATTTGGCCATCTCAATGCTCAGGACAGAGCTAGACCACAAGAAGTGAAGAAACAGAAGGAAGTGGTACAACTGAAGCAGGTATCTAGGAAAAAAACTAGGCTATAGATCATCCTGCTCCTCCTGCCACCAGAGCATGAGGAGGATGGAAACAGCATTTCTGGTGCAGGTTCAACCCACTCACCCTAAAAGCAATTTTAATCCCATGTTTGATGAAACTTCCCCTCCAGTACCACCGGTAGCAGCAGCTAACCTGATTTTTGTGCACTCTTGCAAAGAGAAGGAAAGAAGAATCAAGGAAGGTTTGCCACTTCCTCAGTAAGTCTGTTGCTCTAGGCAACTTCTTTTTTTGCTTATCTCTAGAGTTGCCCCTCGTACCTACTACATAAAATTACAGCAATTTCAGGCCTGTATGATACCAACTGGTTTTGGGTTCCACAAGGAAACTGTTCTAGTGCTGCCTGATATACAGAGGTCACAGGGATGTCTCTAAAAATGCACATAAACTCCATGGAACACCACATCAGACAGTAGAGGATTTTGAGTTAACCCATTGCGAACTTAAACTTAGCATGAGAAAAACCACAGGGTTTTCTTAAAAAAATTGCTTATCTTTTTATATTAAGAACATGTTCTAGTTTTTCAGATGGAATAAGGGAAAGCATACTCATTTCCTTGAAAGAAAGTTCTCAGGGAAAGATGTGGCTTGTGTGTCAAAATGACTGACTTTTACAGATCACCATAATTTTTCTTTTTGCATTCGAATGCGTATGCTTCAAAAAATATCCTGGTACAAATTTGTATGCCAAAAATCAACCCTCATCTCTCTGCCTACACCCCCTGCCATTTCAGATTTCTGAAATGGAATAAGAAAAAAAAAATCCACATAGAGAAGCTCCAGGTTGATCTTCTCTCTGCTATTATATCTTTTAATATCACTAACATCTTTCCTGTTACAGTTCTATCCAAACTTAATCAGCCGTGTTCTGATAATTCTCTTTCACAGAAGCCCTCCTCCCCACCAGCCGTGCTTTTCATCTTTTCATTGCCCTTCTCAGGACTTCTTTATTTATTTCACTTACTTTTTAGGACAAATTGATCAAACCTGAAGGTAGCATGCATGGTGAGTGAATGCAAATGATTCCTATAGTAGCCTTAACATTTTGTAAAATATTCTTTATTCAATTTTCATTTAGCCTTCAGTCTCACTTGTTGTTTGTTTGTTTTTTTTTTTTTTAATCATTGCTAAACATTTAGACTGTGTCTTTCATTAAGTGTCCTTGCAACCTTTCTTTAAGACACTAGGTGTATATAGGGTTTGTCATGTTTCAGCAAAATGTGTTTTTGTCAGAATCCCCTGATTCATTAAACCCAAAAACATGTATAGAAAACATGCCAGTTTTGACAAGTAAATCCAAAAGTAACAGAGAGTGCCTGCCTTCCCAGTTCTAGGATGACCAAAAGTTTTATTGAGGAGTCTGCTTAGGCCATGGTAATCTGAGGTGAAGTCCTAATTCTGCCTAAAATCAGATTAGGGGTTTACATCACAGACACGAAGCTATTATTAACTCCTCAGTCACCACACTGTGTGGCTGCTTATCTATCTTTTCTGATAAACATATCTTCCTAAATTGCTAACTAAGTCAAATCAGGCTCTAAAAGTGGTAAACCAAGATTTTCATGGAGCAAGAAAACTATCTATCTCATACCTAGCTTTAATCAAACTGCCACAGTTTCTGTGCAATTGCATCTCCATGAAATCCTTCCAAACAAATGGAAATATAAATTTTAACAAAGCTATATTATAATTTCTTTCCAGTATACTGTGTACGCAGGATGTACAGATGCCACCAGTCCTATCTGGTTTCGTGCTTATCCCACCTCCAATGAACTATATTTTCATATGTAGCTACAGGTGATTAAAACATTCTCTCTTTTTAAGAGGAAAAGAAAGAAAACTAAGTAAAAAATACTTTTAAATTTCTTTCAGAGCTGCTGAAACTCTTCAGAATCTTTTTTTTCCAGAAATACACAAGTATCTTTCCTCCTTCAAAAAGTATTGTACTTGGCTTACAGGGCTGCTTGTTGAAACAAAACATAGAACGTTTGTGAATCTTGTGGAGGCTGTTAAGCCTACATGAGAACACTGTGCCTAGCACCCTTGACTTTCCATGAAGCAGACAATTTAGTAGACAGCTTCTTCCTCTAACAGAAAAGGTGACTCTGCTGACAGTGTAACAACATTTATCAACATTTTTGCTGTTTCTTTAATTTCAGCCATGAGACACATGCAGGTCATTATATTACAAGCTTTATGCCAACTTACACTCTTCATTTGACACTTTTTTAAAGCTACGTTTGGAGAGGAAGTTATAGTGAACAAAGATTTAGAGTGTACAGCCCCCTGTTAGGGATGGCCTGGATTTATGTCTTTAGGCAACATAACATATCACTTCCACCTACTTTATGGAGTTCCCATTGGAACAGGAATCCTCTCACTTATGCTTCCTTTATGGTCTACATGTGTGTTCATCTTTGCCCTTGGTGGACATGAGGTAGAAGGATGAGCTTAAAGACCATCCCTATTTTCTGGCTTTCCATGAATTTTCTTCCGGGCCAAATCAAACAGTAAATGGTGCACTGCAGTACATCCAGATTTTTATTGGCAATTCAGAATGCCATTCTCTTTGAAGATACTGATAAACTCTTCTTCATCCAATTATCTGATTGCTTTTTTTTTATGCCTACATCTTTTCATCAAATTAGCTGAAATTAACAAGTGATCACACAAGAAATGGGATGTAGAACCAGCTAGATTCCTGTATTGCTTTATCAAATTAGTCTCTTTATCTCCTGGAAGCTAAGATGAAAAAATGTAGGATGGATTATTGTAAGTGTGTTGTAAGTCAGTGTGGCTTCATTACTTAGGAGTGCTGAGGAAAGCTGAGTACACAAGCTCCTACAATAAAAATCTATGTATCACTTGTAAATTCAGATAGTACTCTGCTGTAGTCAGGGAAGGGTGTATTGACATCTGAAGCACAGCACATTAGCAAACAATAATGAATTGAAATATTATCATTCACCTGGTTAAGCACAGGACGGAACAAAGTTAAGCGCTTTGTGAAGTCTTTAGTGTTCAGATGCTCAGCTGGAATAAATCAATATTGCTCTAATTAGCTATGTTCAAGTTTGCAAATTGCAAATCAGCTCCATTGTGGTTCCCCCACCCCCAACCCCCTATATAGAAAAAAAATTGCTCTTTGATCTAATCCTGACTGATTTATTGAAATCAGAGAGTAATTCCAAAATGTTTAAGCTTGATAAGAAATTAAGTTTAAAGATAGCACCTAGGTCCTTCACAGTCTGGAGGACTGAAAGGTTGTGCTTGTACAGCTCCTGATTTCATCTACATTTCATCCTTGTTCCCCTTAAAGGGGTAACTTAGTCTGGTTTATGTATACATAAATGTCCTTTAGGGCTCTGTTCATTTTTTTTCTCTAGCTATATAGAAGTAATGAGATCCCCGAAGAAAGCCTTAAGGGTCTCCTAAATAAGCAGGGAGGAACAACTGACTGTCTCATAAGCCCTTGTGAAAATAGCAATTTTTTCATTAATCATGGAAGTAGAGCTTCATCACTAGAGAATTAAGCTAGCCTTACTCCACTAATAACAACAAAACCACCTTCAACATGAGTGAAACATTCATCATGCCAAGCCTGTAAATTCCACATAATGGCACCACATTAACCCTTTCTCTTTTTATTTTATGAAGATTTTGCTTGATACAGTAATTATGACTGATCTAATACCTTCCTTCCAAGTCCATAAAAAAGAGGTGAAGTGGCACTGAATTAATTTAATGACCCTGGACAGTGTGTTTAATACATTTCTACTAACTTGCACAGTGCATGTCTTTTTAGAGGGGTTTTGAGAATTAAAGTTTCCTCTCATTATTAGCAACAGCTGAAATTACAAGACTGAAAGTTGTGTAAAAGGTAATGATTTGGAGATGGAGTCAAACACCGGTGTTTATTTAAAAAGATGCAGGTTCTCGACACTTCAGCCCACAGTTAGGAGAAAAGTCATCAATGGCCTCAGTTATCAGCTTCTTATCACCAGTCCCCCAATAAAAAAATAAAATCAGTCTTTTGCAGGATTCAATTATTGCTAGGTTTTTCCCTTTAACAAGCTCACTACTGGTTACAGGGGTCATGCAGGAAGGGTGTTGGATAGCTGAGATTCAATTTACTTGGGGAGCAGTGGGGGGAGCTGAGGGGGCCATCCTGGATGGGGAGGGCGGGTGCTCACGGGCACCTGGTGGCTCCCTACAGCTGCCTGGCAGGGGCTGTAGGCAGGGGGGGTCGGTCTCTGCTCCCAGGGAACAAGCGCCAGGACAAGAGGAAATGGACTCACGTGTTCCCGGGGGAGGTTTAGGTGGGATATTAAGGAATATTCTTTCACTGAAAGGGTGGTCAGGCGTGGGAACAAGCTGTCCAGGTGGAGTCATCATCCTTGGAGGTGTTTAAAAGAGCTAGATGCAGTGCTTAGGAACATGGTTTAGTGATGGACATGGCAGTCCTGGGTTAATGGTTGGATTTGATGATCTCAAAGGTCTTTTCCAATCTAAATGCTTCTAGGATTATATATATAACATATTCTTATATCAGTGAGTTGAAAATTACCATTTAGAATTTATTCTCCAGCATTTAAATATTACCCTCAGTATGAGATAACTACCTTGGATCTCATTGTGATGGATAAAGATGATGGGGCTAGACCTTGGAGTGTGCTTTGGGAACTACTGTGATAGCCTTTATTTCATGCAGACGTTCACAATAACATAGACTCTCTCTGCCTTCACATGTATACATTCTATATAATTTAAAATAAAAAGCAAAACTCATTGTGATGAAAAAATATTTTTTGAATAACAGTATATATTGGGTCTTCTTTATCTTAAGGAGATATAAAGGGAGAATAGGGAGGGGATGAAATCAGACTTTTCACTCTTTTACACCACAAAAAACCCCACAAAAGGAATGAGTTACAGGCTGTGAGAATGGAAATTTTTGCTGCATAAAGCCAAATGATTTTGCAAGGAGGGGAAGCTAAAACATGGCCCCTGAGAGGTTGCGGGATCTCTCTGAACAGTTTCTAAACTGGGCATGCCACTAAGCAACCTTATGAAAATTTGAAGTAAGCCCACGTTCAAGTAGGAGGTTGAATTAAAGACATCTGGAAGTCCTGCCTAACCTGAATTATTCTATACTTCTATAGCCCTGTTATAAAAAGAAATTAAAACCTGGATAAAATCTGGATAAAATCTTCTTCTACTTCAATGACAAAACGATGGTAGCATTTAAGACAATATTAAGAAAAGTAGTATTTAGCAAATGGGAGAAGGTGTAAATAATAATAAACAAGTAGTTATGTCCCAAGGAATATCTATATAAGCTATAGGTATATTGGAAAAAAAGATTAATGTTGGGATGGGGTACACACAATGAGAAAAGACATTAGGAATAAACTAATAAAACCATTCTCATATAAGACTATTGCTAAATGAGGTGGCAAAGCAGTCCACGATGTTACAGAAGAAGGCATTTTCATTACAAACTTTTGTTCTTCATTTTTTTATGATTACATCATACCCATCATGACAAAGTAGTTTCTAGTCCAGTAGAAACAAAGAAATTAAATTCTGAAAATATGAATGTTTTGAATCCCTGAGTTCTTTGAGATTATCAGTCCCATGATGGAGGCTGTTTAATGAATTTAGAAAATATTCAAGAAAGTGTAGAAGGCTTCAGAAATACCTGCGTTACACTAATATGTCAAAAGATGTTCAGGAAAATTATAAGAATGTCACCACGACATCAGTACCCCAGAAAAACAATTAAAGAGTGCATCCAAATGAGAAAGAACAGAGGGTGGCGGTAGAAGAAATTCCACTCCACAGGAAACTGGTCAGCAGTAAATTTTTTCTTGTGCAAAGGAGATTCAGCGTACATCTAGCAAACAAACTCATGGGAAAAACGGTGGAAAAATGCTGTTCAGTTTCGCTACTAGTACCAATTTTTCCATTTCTTCCCCTTCACTCCCACTTCCAGACACTTTAAGCATTATAAATAATAATTCAGAGCCTTGTTTTTTCTTGCTATGAATACACAATTCAGACAGAAATGGATTTTTAAACAGCAAAATAGCAGCTTACTGGTCACAATGAGAAACTTAGGCTGACCTGATATGATGGAGACATTCTGTACCAGAAAGCAGGAACTATGAAAGGTTCTAGTGATTGCCCTGAACTCCCATAGCGATACTTTAGTAATAAGGCTAACACAGTCTATTTATCAGCACAAATCCAGACCTACAAAGAGTAAGGAGATGAGTTAACCTCAACATATTACAGGGTTGATTCTAGATCATTGTTCCTATTTTAATGTTCACAGTTCAAAAAAGCATGTTGAAAGACTGGAGTGGATAAAGAAAAAGAGATACAGAAATTATTTAAATGTTAGGGGAAAGGTAGTACAGTTAGAGACTTCAGCAGCTCAAGAGGGTGTGTTGAGCTGATTTTGATCATAAATACCTCCTCAAAGAGAAAATACTGGATATATCTAGAACTGGGGTCCTCAAACTATGCATCCCCTGGTATTTACAGACCCCCCTGCCCCCCCCCCCCCCCCCCCGGGGGTTGGGGGGGAAACCAAGCAGCCGCAGATGACTGCCTGCCAGTTCATGCGCACGCCGGCCCCTTGGTTAAAAAGTTTGAGGACCCCTACTCTAGAACTTCTGCATGTAGATGTGGGACCAGGACCAAATAGTGACCAATTAACTTTTGGACTATACTGCAAAGATAAATAGATGAATCGTGGTCTTTGAAAGAGGTGAAATCAGGACTGGATGACTTTTAAGGTTCTGGAAGACATCTTGCATGAAATATAGGTGATTGAGCTTGTGGTCAATTGAATAGAATTTAACTGTCTGTGATGGTGAGGAAATTAGAAAAGATGGCTTCCTGCTTTTTTTTATTTGGTCTTAAGTGCTCTTAAGTTTATGCTCAAAGATACAAGTATGTGAGTGAAGCAGTAATAATGATCCTTCAGCTTTATGCTTTCCCACTCAGCCAACCATCAGTTGTTATAATATTTGTCCTTGTGTTAAGTTTGAAGAATCCTTATCTATGAGCCTCAGAATTAAAAAGTTCATGGCATTTCAGAACATGTTGCAGCTATTGAGGGTCATGCAGAGCAGTGCTGAATGTGACACTTGTGCAAAAGATGAAGTCGTCATTCTCCTGGTGTCCACACACAACACATAGTAAATTGGCAAGCCTATGGGAATATGGGGACCATGACTTTGCTGGGACATTAATACAGTCATGGAGTATTTTATATATATATATATATATATATATATATATTATATATATATATATATATATATATAGGCTGAGGTATAGTAATGTAGATTTTCATTTATTACCTGAGCTGGAAAAAGAGAAAGAATCTGATTTAAGTCTTTAATATGTATTAGTACATATTAACTATGTAGTGAACATACACATGGCAAAATACCTGTAAAATGACATGGCCTTGTGTGATTTCTAAAAAAGGACACGGATGACTGAGAAGGAAACCAAGCCAACGTTAACCCACTCTCTAGGTGGTCAATTCGTTGAGAGTGGAGGTGCCATATGCCCTGCACCACAGCCTCTCAGCTTCTGTCCTGGCTTACACACCAAAGTGGCCATCAGCCAGGAGAATAAGGGGATAAGGAGCCATTCTGTGATAGGGTAAAAGTTATAGCTTAATGTTTTCTAAAAAAACATTTCTAATTTTACTTTGGGTAGGCTTGGAATAAGTGTGGTGCAGTGCTGAAGACCATCTTGGCCCTACCTGGTGGCACTTTCTTTACCCTGTCAGCTCTGAAGGTCCTATAGCTCTTTCTGTTCTCTCTCCTGCTGCTGACTTGCAGTGTCTTTCAGGCAGTCATTAGAGGTGTCATTAAGCATAAAGCTATGTGATGCTAATGGACCAAGTATGGCTATAAATCACTTCAGAGTAGCTTCAGATATGGAAGTGGAATTTAATAATATGGATCTTGCAGGCTTGTGATGTTTTTCTAAGGCTTGCAATTTGTATTGAGAAAAAACCACATCAACTACAAAAACATGAACTGTGCACATGTAGTGGTGGTATTTCTCTCCCTTGCTCTGCTTGTTTATTGCCACAATTCTGCAAATGTATTTTCTTTGAAAATTCTTTTTTTTTAATTTTGGTTGCAGTATTAGCCTTCAGAAGGTTTTGTTATATAAAGCCTGCCCCACCTTAAGATTCAATCAAGTGAAAACTGTTGTAAACACCTCCTACCACAAGCAGAACTGCACCAAAACATCTATTTTCACCAAAACTTAGTCTTATTTTGCTACAGTGTTCAGCAAAATAGATGGAAAACACAGCCAAAGGTACAGTGGTCCTTGTGCAAACCAAAGCTGAATTCTCTTCCACTTGCAAGGCTACTAACAGTTTTGAAGGAACAGGCTGCCCATAGGGTGGCTAACTACCTTCCCTTCTTACCCTGGTATGAATTATGTGAGTGTACTGATAGTTTGGAGCATAGGGAGGAAGGAGAGATGTCAGTTTTCTATATAGACACTGTCTTTCATGTTCCCTCTTTAGGTCCTTTTTTTCTTATTTTTTTAAATTTATTTTATTTTTCTTTCCTTCCTGTTCTGGATGAAATGTTGAGTAACGAGGCTTTGTGTTGGAAAGATGACACATAACCCTGAAATTTTCATCTTTAATTATCTTCAGTGAACATAAGAATGTAACTCAGAATAGTTGTTTTTAATTTGTAATCTCAATGGAAATTTTCAGGGATGTTGCTGAATCACCTATGAATTACAAATTCAATGCACAGGCAATTGTTCCCTTCCTCATGTGCTGATTTTTTATTACATGTGTAGCAGTTTTATGCCACTGCAAGTTACAAGCATTCTTCTAAAGAAGAACAGAGCCAGGGCATTGCCTTAAATCAGTGTGTATAGAAGTTATCATTAACATCTAGAAAACTTCATTAGTGCTACACAAAAGATACATGTATTTTTTCCTCTATGTGTTCGAATAAAGATGGTGTTGACTTTTAAAATGATATTACAAGAGGTGTTAGATAAATTAAAAATTTTCTCCATTGGCTACCTGGTATATGTAGAGACAATCCTGACCCAGAAGAGCTTATTTTCTTCACAGAAAACACACAGAGAGGGATACACTATAGAAAAAAAGAGACTACTGTTAGTTAAAGTACAGTCAGTTTTATTGGAGTGTCTCACAGAAAAAAAAAAAAAAAAAAACCAAACCAAAAAGAAGTTATGTTTCATTATGTAGTATCATTTAGATACACTATTTCTTCTTCCAGAAAGACTGAAACTTTTCCAGCTCCTGGTTGACATACCATAACACTTCCAAAAAGTTCAGTGGAACCTGTGGATTGTACATATATAATATTCCCCAAATATTACAAAATTCACATACTATTAAAACCTAAAGAAGCTTTAGAAATTAACACCAGCAAATATATTCCTTTGGCAGAGTGAAGTACTGAAAACATGTATGTTTCTTATATAGTGATAAATTGATATACAAAGTTCTGTAGGACATGCTGGCATCACAAAACTTGATTACTTTCCCAACCTGAATTAATCATTGCATTTGAATGATCTATAGATCTATTTAAATAATAATAATAAAAAAAAAAAAAAAAGAAAAAGAAAAAACCAAGAAAACCCAAGAAACCAAAGAAAACACCCCCCACCCCTCAAATAATTTAAAACCACTTTGTTTTGTTCTGGATTTTCCTTTGGCATATTGAAGTTATCATTGCAGAATAATAACTAAAAAAATCAGATCAAAATCATGTCAATCAAAATCTCAACAGATCTTTACCCAATCTAGCACATTCCTGCAAAATATGTCCCTGTCAACAAAGGCAGTTTCCTTAAATGTTATTTATAAAAGAAAAACATTTTCTTATCCAAGGAAAACCGGCTACGAGAGGCCAGAGAACAGAGTTCATCGAGCTTTTTGACCCTTAATGGATCAGCTATACCATGCCACTTAAACTCCTGTTTTTCTCTTAGAAGTCTTTCAGAGCAGGTTAAATAATCTGTTCCAGTACTTCATCACCCTGTCAGGAAACTTTTCCTGTTGTCTGAACTAGATTTTTTTTTTTCTCTGCTGAAGATTAACCCTTTATTTCTGTGTTACACCTACTGTGAACACGGAAAACTGGTATCTCTCCATCCTCTTTGCAGAATTATTCTCCTTATATTTGAAATCAATTATCTCCATCTCTCATTTTAGTTTGTTTAGCTTAAATAGCTGCAAGGGTTTTTTTTCACTCTTTATACAGAGGTCATAGTATCTAGATGACACAATCATTGTTTTCTGAAATGTTTACACCTTTTTTGTTGTGGTTTTAATCCTTTGTACTATACTTCTAAAATACAGATAGAACAGAATCTTTATCAACTAATTTATAGGGGTTTGTTGCTTTCCTGATTTGTTTTGAGCACAAGCATGAAGCTTCTTCTTAGCAAACCCCTTGAATTCCAGCCACCTGGAATACAATTTTTTCACTGCTGTGTCGTCCACCAGAGGAATATTTATTATCATCAAACAGATCTTTTAATGAAATATGCATTTGTATTTGAAATCAAGAATATGAATTTAAAAGTAAGGTCTACTCCTAGTTAAGACAGTGCTAAAAACTCCATGGGGATTGAGTAACAGGGAAAACAAGTCCTTCCAGTGCAGCAGGGCAGCAATTTCTGTTGACTGTAATGGGCTCCAGGTAAAATCAATAGGCAAAGAGTTAAAGAAGAGTTTAGAATATGTTAGAACACCAGTAATGACATAAAACATTTCATTTCACTAACTATAATGTTAAAAAAAAAATAAAAGAGCAGATGCTACTGCTTCATAGGAAAATAAAAATTGCTGTCCCACAAAAGTTAAGAGTTGGAATTTTACTTCTTTGCTAAGAGCATGTATAAGGTGCATGGTACACACGCTTTATAGAGACTTTTTACCTACAGGTTATTTCAATCTCTTTTGGTTACAATTCATCATTATATGCCTGTCCTCTTCCTGACTCCAATCCTTAGCTATCCAAGCTTAGTAGCAGCTGGTTTCTCTCATGAGTTACACTGAATCTTGAAATACCTGCTGTTTTACTCAGAGCCCTGACTGCAAAAGAGAAGTAATCTCAGATTCCATATTCAGATCTATAGTACAGGAAAACTACTTGAAATGTCTGTCTTAAATGACACCTAAAGTCTTAAAAGGGAAGTAAAAAGTGTGGTTTAGGACATGGTTATAAAGTGATGATGTAAGATATTGCAGATTCTGGGGGTGAGTGTGTGTAAATTTTTATATTTTTTTAATTAATATTTTGAATTTGCAGTATTGAATGATGCATAAATTAAGAGAGAAAAAAAAGATTGCTAGGAGAATATCTAGTTCCTATAAAGACTCAAATGAAGTTCTGACCTAATGAAGGAAATTACCACCTTGGCACAGGTTTATACAAGAGCTAGATTTCACTCTGGGATGTGCTGCTGTACACTGTTAGTCTGAAGTGTTATTATCCCGGCAATCTCAAGTTTTGCATTTTCTGGGTTTTGATGGATTTGTTGCAGGATACTATATAACAGCAAAGTGGAATATTCAGCAAGATGCATAGAATGAGACAATAAAGGAAAAAGGGACTTTTGTTCTTCTGTACAAAGAACCTGTTTCTTACTTATTAGTGCATTTCTTCTAAGTGACAAACAGGAAAGACTGGCAGATTCAAATTAAAGGTTAAGCAAAGGGTAGCTAAGAAGAGCAAGAACCAACTACTTTTGTTTAAAAATAGAATTAGAATGAAGCCAGCTACCTGAGGGAATTGACATGAAGCAGATTATAAGGAAATTGGGAAGGCTCTTTTATTACAGTTAAAACAGAAGAAATGAAAAAAAGGTGCCTGCTTTACAAGGTTCCAGTTCTGCCTTCAGTCAAGCAGAAAAGCTAGTGGTCTCAAACCAATTAGGGATTAAAATGAAACTTGAAGTCAAACAGTGATCATCTGTTCCATGATATCCTTTTTGTGTGCGCATCTTATAGTGATAACACATAAAAAGTTTTATGGGGTGTATTCCTTCCCCGCAAGATGACTAATTAAATGTTACTGTGCACTAACATTTTAGAATTAAAGCAAAATTAAACAGCCTTTTCATCACATTTAACTTCAAGGGTTTGATTATTATTCAAATTACACTCTCTGGTTCAAGTTCTCTTTTTCATTTGTAAACCAATTTTGATTGAATACTGACATCAGAGGAGGAGTATTTATTTCAAGCACTAGCGAGGGGGAAAAAAGGGTGGATACTGCACTAGGAGAAATGGGAATTTCACAGAGCACTGCATGCAGTTACAAGATGCTAAGGTGTATTGGACTTGTTCACTTTACGGCTTTCACATACACATAAGTTCTGCTTTTAGTAAAGATTGTTCAGATTTCACAGTGAGGACTAGTGTTGGTTGTAAATAATCATATTCATTGTGACTTAGCAAATTATCTTTTGAAATTGGTAATTTCTAGATACAGTCAAACAACAGAATTCTTTCCTGTGGAAAATTGCCTTTTTGATGAAAATCCTGAAGCTTTCGTTATCTGACAAAAATTGAAAGATTGGGGAAAGCAGACACTGTAGACATGCGTTCAATGAAAACACAATTTTCTGCCCCAAAAAGTTCACAGAAAATATTGGACAGACCCTAATGATTTCTTTTTTGCCTTATACCTAGCTTACCCTTCCTGTGACACATTACTGAGAAAGTTGTAAACAGATAGAATCTGGAGTATTCAGGTTCCCTTAATCCATCTTGGTCTAGTTCAGGACGAGGCATAGTACATAGCTTCAATAGTTCACAGTTTCTGGAACTATGTAATGGATAGACAAAATTGATTTTTTTTTCTCTTAAAGAAGTATGAGGCCTCCTTTAACACTGATGACTTCTGGGGACATGGGAGACGTAATAGCTCTGAAATGGATTCCCATGCTCTGAAATGCCAAATGATGACATGCTGTTCCTCATTTGGTACATGTGGGTTTGGTAAAGGTCTCCTGCAGCATTCTGCAAAATTACTTTATATGGATGGGCAGGTCAGTATTTAAAGAGATTTGAGCTGGCAGTCATCAGTGCACTAATGACATAAAGCAGCTCATTTTTCCAGTGCGTGGCTGCAATTGGTATGTAGAG
The DNA here is from genome assembly GCF_023634155.1 of Falco peregrinus. Classification (NCBI taxonomy): domain Eukaryota; kingdom Metazoa; phylum Chordata; class Aves; order Falconiformes; family Falconidae; genus Falco; species Falco peregrinus. The sequence continues at coordinate 28,138,463 of NC_073726.1, forward strand.
AAAAATCAGGTGGTTACATGTCATTAGAAAAAGTAGTCTGATCTGTGCACTTGATTCCTGCTATTAAAAGATTTGTACCTCATCAGTTTGCAGGTATTTGTTCTTGATCTGATCAGAGTCTAAAATCTGCTGTTTCTTATTTATACTTAACTATGACTATTTGTTCTTGATCTGGAGCTTGCAGTTTTGGTTATCATGAATTTTGGCATGGAGGACCTTAATGTATTAGGTCTGGGGCAGTCCTTGAAAATTGCTCAAAAATTGCAGAGCTCTGTGCCATGACTGTTAAATAATGATTTATTTCTTCTCTGCTGACTTTTGAAGTTTCTCTTATTTTCTTTATGTGTAGATCAGGGTTGATCTATTATTGACCTATAGAAAAAAAAATAAATAAAAAATAAGCACATTAAGTTTAACGGTACTGCCATTTCTCATATAAACCCCTAGTTATTTTACCAGGTAGCAAGTACAAACTCAGTCATCCATATCAGCAATAAGCAAGATGATCTGTTGACAGCATATCACAGTGACACACTAGCCTCAGTTAGAAACAAGCTGGAAACTTGGTCAATTACTGCATATCTTATGTCAAACTCAATGTATTTAATATTAAATGAATCCAAAGTATTCATCTCAATGGTCTTCTGCAGCAACAGATCCCATAGACTTCCTGGTGACTTCAGAAAAAACAAGTTCCTGTATTCTAAATTTAATCTAAATATCAAGGCAAGTTACTTATTTCAGAGCTGATGTCAAGGAAAACGTTGACTGGAAGGACTTAAGGTGCAGTTATATGGTTTATATCTTTTGTGCTAATAAAAAAAAATACAATAAATCAAAGCAAAGATGTTATCCATCAAATGAACAAAATTCCACTTCTCCATGCCACCATGCTAGGACAATACTCAGTGATATTGAAGTGAAGTATATGGTCATATCTAACAAGAAGATAAGAAATGTTGTATTCTTGCAGTCAACAGACCTGTTCTGCCAGAGGAACCAAGACAGAAGCTGAAGGCAAAGATGAGCACATTGAAACATGTGAAAACCCTTCATATCCATCTTCACTATAGTAAAAGTCTATCCAAGTGATTGAGGCTTCCGAGAAGGGGTGCTGCATCAACATCTGTTTCCCTCTTAAGAAAGGGATTCACTTTTACTCCATAGTGATATTAATTTAAGGAATATTACCCATATTTCCCCCGTAGTTCTTCCTTTATATACCATTACTCAATGCAATTAAACACATAGCACACACAGTCAGTAATGCCCCATGTACAATATTAACATCTAAGTGGCAGTAACTCTACATGTAAAATGAAATGAGAATCTGGTAATGTCTTGAGGAGGCAATGCCCAGAGGAGGTTCCCCAGCAGCCATTTTTTCCTTCCACAGTGGAATCCTAACACTAAATCAATTCCTAATGTATGAAATGCACGATCCGTTTCATTTCCCTTAGTACTGGTTTAATTGCTGCCATTCTTGGGAAAACAAAAAGCACCACAAGCAACCAACAAAAATCAGTATTAAAGAAAGGACAGAGTCAAAACTCACATCTGAAATATAGATCTTGTTTAAGCCCCAAACCTGACTTGAACTGTACACCTAAAATCAAGGGCTAGTACTTTTCTACACTCCTAATTCATGTATAGAGAGGAATGAATACAGGCTAACCTAAATTGTCATTTCATAGGTTGTTTATACTGCATAAATAAGGTACAGCAGCTATTTGAAACACAACTTGAACTAAAAAGATCTCTGTATTGAATCCTAAAGTATTTATATTCAGTATTTTACATTGTGTTATGTTTTCACATTCACTGGTGAATTTGTTAAATCACAGGTGTATTTGTTAAAGTTTAAAGAAAATGTAATATTGCATCGATACAAGTTACCCTTAGATTCTCTCTCCTTAAGCCTAAATGTTTGTAGCTAAATACAAAACCTTTGACATAGCTATCTCTACTGAACCAAAACAAACTGCAGTGAATTCTTGTTTAAACTCTATCAGCCATGATTATTATACGGTATTTGTAATGAAGCAGGCCACTTAATAACACTGCAAGGACACATTTCATAGTGTGTAATAGTTTTTACTGTATATATGATTTCACATGTCATTAGTCAGACTTTCCAAATGTGTTCCAAGTAGCTTATAGAAAAAACACTAACATGCTGAAACAAGATTATTAGCAAAATCACTATCTCTGAATGGGCAATTATGTTTTTTCCTACTTGCTATTGGTAACTACTCTAGCAAGACCACAACAATATAATCTTAACATACCATTTGTATGCAGTGCTGAAACAAAAATCCCAGCCCCGCCCCCAGAAGTATTGGCTATAGCATGTTGGAGTTGAATTGAAGTTTTATTCAAGTTTTTTCTCTTTCAGGTAAGAACTCACACATAGGAATGTTCTTATTAGCCTCAAGACTATCCCCTTTAAGCAAGGAAGCTAATTACTTGTGCCAGATTCCTTTTGTCTTGCCTTCTTTCTACCCCATGACATTCCTGGCTTCACAGTGAATTCACATAGACCAAACTTTTAGTTGTAGGATCTTGTGAACAAGTCACTTTTTTGACCTCTCTCCTTTGTGCATCCTAAATTTTACATTCCTGATTGCCCAACAGCATTACTTCAACAATAGGTAGACATTGTCCAACTCTTCTGCCTTTCCTTCTTCTCTAGCTGTCCTGGTTTTGGCTGGGATAGAGTTAATTTTCTTCTCAGTAGCTGGTACAGTGCTGTGGTTTGGATTTAAGATGAGAATAATGTTTATAACGTGGCACATTGAAGGCCCGGACCCCAGGTGAGATCCCCCATTGCGTACACCAGTGCTGGTTATACCCAACCGCTCATCCACCCAGGTTCTGCCCTGGAACGTGCCTACGTGCAGCAAAGCACCTTGGCAGCCAGGTCACACCCCACCGAGCTGTTTACTCCCCCCTGCTCACCTGAGGAGCTCTCTTCTTCCCAGCTCAGGGTTTAAGCTGGGGGGGCTTTGGGCAGCCCCTTGTTGCAGACGGGTGAGCACAGAACTGATGTGCAGGCGAGCTCAGAGAGCCAGATTTAGTGCCAGTTGCTGCCTCACCACATTTTCAGGCAGAATCATCCTGCAGCCTGGCACCCAGGCAATGGGCAAAGCTTTTTTCTCAGAAAGGGCCCTTACAACAACACACTAATGGTTTTAGTCATTGCTAACTAACATTTAAACTAACTCAAGGACTTTCAATTTCTCAGGCCCTGCCAGCAAGAAGGGTGGCAATCAGGAGAGGATACCACAGGGCCAGCCGACCCAAACAAGCCAAAGGGATATTCCATACCATAGACTGTCCTGCTGAGTATATACCGGGGGGAGTTGGCTGGTGCTGATGATCACTGCTCAGGGCCATCAGTCAGCAGGTGGTGAGCAACCGTATTGTGCACCGCTTGGTTTTTTCCCTTTTTGGATTTTATTCCTCCCTCCCTTTCTCTCTTTATCAACTTTATATTATTACTATTACTATTACTATTAATTAGTTAATTAATTAATTGATTAATTAATTAATTAAAGTTGTTTCTATCTCAACCCATGAGTTTATCTTTTTCCTAAATCTCCTCCCCATCCCTTGCAGGGGAGGGGGAAGTAGGCAAGCAGCTGTGTGGTACCTGTTGCTGGCTGGGGTTAAGCCGTAACACTGGCTCACCAGAGAAGACCCTTAGCTGTGTGTAATCTGAATATCCAGACTGTGAGGGTGATTTAACACTACTCATATTTCTTAAGGGTGTGAGGCTTCTATCCATAGGAGTATGAGCTAATATGAGGATTAGGGTCCCTCAGAAAAAGGGCAGCAAGCGTGTTCTGGAATAAGAACATATAGCTGTCTGGGGGCAGGTATGCAACTCCTCGTTCTCATGACAGAGAAAAGATAGGAAGGAAAAAAAATCACATGGACTTTTGGTCAGAATTGCCTGCCCCAAGGAAATACTTCTAGTTACTATTTTCATCTGTCTGATGGAAGCAGAACTGAATTCTGAGAGGTCATGAAGGTGGGAATTGGTAGGGAAAGGGTAGGCAGATTAATAACTGTTTTGGTGACTAGCCATGGGGTTAAGATGATTTGGAAGATCTGCGACAAAAAGAGAATGCAAAACTGTGTTTGTGCCTTTTGATAACTACTGTAATAACACGAAGAGCAGTGGAGAAAGGTAAGGAATTTGACTGCAGATGCTCATAGCTATTTATCTGATTATGTATAATCCTTATTAGAAATGCTGGCTTTAGACTCTTCTGATAATGATCTTTGAGCAATCATTCAATTTTATGATCGCATATGTGATATGATACAGTGTGAATACATTTTGCCCTTGCGTAACTGAAATATTATTATTTAGTCATTGTTTATGATCATTCACTCTTTACAGGTTTAGATATGTTGATAAATCACTTAATCTAGTTCTTTCTTTGATTTCAGAATATCTGAAACATAAGTGGTTCGTTGTCATCGTTGCCATCCCGTCCCCGTCCATCGTCTGTCCATCCGTGTATCCCCCCCCCCTCCCCCCGTTTGGATATTAGTAATTTACTTAAGTAGTACAGGAAGGAAAAAAAAAAGAATAAAAAAGAGATAAAGAAACCTTGATTTAAAGGGATGCTTGCATCCCTGGTCTTGTAAACAATTATGTTCTTGCCTAACTTCATTTGTACAAGCAATCTTATTTTTATGCTTACAGGCAAGAAATAAAATTAAGATAATGTGTTATTATTTGGAAATTAAGGACTAGAAGATGTAAAAAGTTTTCTTTGTGTCTGTGTGTGTGTGAACAAAAATATCTAGAAATATAAAAATATCTAGAAATGACAGAAAAAAGGAGGGGGGGAGCTTTTCATCTTTTCATGCACTTCATCTGGAGGAGTTAATTCAAAAATTGAAAAGTTTAACAAAAAGCAAATAAGTTACTTTTCCAGTTTTCCACAAGAATAGTGCCACGGACCTCACTTGAGATAAAACCACTATCTCACCAAGCAAAAGTTTGACCAGCTTTGCTCCCAGACATAGTGTGAGACTTTTCTTACATAATCAGAATGATTAGAAAAAGCAAAAGACATACCAGTTTGAGTTGGACAATTTGTGAAAAAATAGACAGAATCCTAATGTAGTCATATAAGATCCATTTAATTGCAGATTTATATATATATATAAATTTATAAATATAATTTAATATATTACTTTCGCAGACGTTGGGGCTCAAGATGGAAACATGCTGCAAAATAGTTTCTTTCTTTAGGAGTGGTCCATGTCACTCACGGTAGGCATCTGCTCTGCTCTGATCATTCTGTCCTCTGCTAATATGAAGAGAACTAAACCTTGCGGACATGTAATTTAATCTGTTCTGAAAAAAACAGACTAGCTGTGGTGAATTGCACCTTGAATTTTTCCCTTTTTTTCTAATGACTACAAAGAAAGTCCAGCAATGAACTGTGAATGGCCACGCTGTACAGGTGCTGATTTACTCTTTGGATCTTGAATGGTCAGAAAATAATCAGAACTCTTCTCTAACTGGAAGAATGTAGGGCTTTTACTGGGCCTGTCTATGGCTTTGAGACTTACAACACCAGCACATTTCACTTGGCACTCCTAAAATGTTCTATTTCTCTTGACAGTATTAGAAATATGATGATCTGTGTGATACTTGCTAAGTGTTTCTCCTTTTGTTTTTTGACTGTAATATTAATAGTAGGCATTTTTCACAGGTTCTATCCTTTTGCATGCTATTTGCATCTTTTTGATGTGATTAAAAGAATGAATAAAACCTCTTTTGTTTATAGCTGCGCACACAAGTGTCCACTGCTTCACTCAGTTTCTAAATTGTTTATGGCATTTGAAATGTCCTGGGGTATTCTGCTTTTCCTCCAGCTGCTCTGAAGGAAATGTCTTCATTATAGTGTTTTGTCATCTTTGTGTAATTTATCATGTACCCTAAAAAACCTCAAATAGTTTTAGTTCTCAGTTTTATACACTGAATAAACTCAGGTGGAGAGTCATATACTTATATATATGTCTCTAGATTTTGGCTCCTGACTGTTTTGATTAGATCTTCATTACATAGCTTGAACCTTCATTATCAGCATGAGCACTACAGCTGATTTATCCTTGCAGAACTGCATGTTGCTGTGTGCTATCTGAGGCATCCTCATGGGATTAGCAAATATAACACAAGACCTACAGGAAACCTGCATCACTCCAGCTTTGGGAAAAATGGCTTCTTCAACTGCGTAAGACCCCTCTGTACAGGCAGCTGAATTAAACCTCTTACCTCGCAGCCTAATCCCTAAATTCCACTTCAGATTTTTTAGTTTGCAATATTTCAAGAAGCCTGCAAAGAAGAAATTTTAGGGGGGAGAAACAATCTATTGGTTTTCATGGGACCTGCTACATTACCGTCCAGTGTGTTCCAGTAGGCAGGATCTTACCATTACCTGGATGTTTAACATAAGGAAATATCCAGTCACCTTGCTGGTAGGATTCAAGGATCTTTCAAAAAATATATGACCAGTCTTTGGTGCAATTTAGTTACCTAGACACAGATGTCTAGTTCTACCTAAGCCACCTACAAGCTCTCAAACATCTACACTTGTGCTGTGGCAACTGGATACCCAGTGGGAGCCCCTAGGGCTTTTCAAATGGCACAGTGTGCCTACACTCAGGAAAACATAGCACCTCCTTTAAGTCTTCAGGTAAATGAATTTAACATTAAAAGCATTTAGAGACAGGAGGTTTTTTAATTCATTCTGTTTATCACTTATTATTTAAATATAGCTTAACAAGGCAAACAAAGCAGACTGCCTGTATCTCATTATCTTTTTATATTCTGGAAAAAAATAGACAATGCACAAAAAGTGGCTAAAATTGAACAGCTTGTGGTTATGTTGCTATAGTTACAGGATGATCAGAGGCTTTGCTAAGCCAGAAAAAGAAATGAGCAGTTTCAAATAGTTTTGCACCCAGTCACTGCAGATAGTGCTACATTTCCAAGTACGCAGTTTTGGTCTGCTTCACACTGGTGAAATGCAGAGAAGCCCTTTGTCTCCTGAAACTTCTTATGAATAAAAAAAGCCCTTTGCATTTTACATCTTAGGATTGCCATGTATATTTCAAATAAGAAAACCAGCTGCTATTAATAGAAATGGTCAGAGAATATGTTTTTGTTTTCCTTTGAATAATTCTTTTTCCATTTTTCATTATAAAATGCAGCACTTAACATTTTTGTGGCTGAAGAAGAAAACCTTCTGCTTTCAAGCTAAAATCTGTTATCTATAAATATATACATATGAATCTATAATATCTTTCAATTAAATACTTATGTTTCAAGGGAATAAATCCAGCCATATGAAACGGTCAATTAAAAAAAAACAACAACCAACCAAACAAACAAACAAAAAAACCAATCAAAAAAACCCACAAAAAACTGAAAACAAAACCAAAACCTGACACATTTGTTACTAGAAACAATTCCTATTAAATATACTAATAAACATTCTACATTTTCAAAAATAATTTCTATACAGATTATGGGTAAAAACACTCACTCAGAGATGTCAGTGCTGGAGACTACAGCAGAACTTGGAAAGTCCCGATGGGAATTGGTGTGGAGAAACAAAAAGTTACATTTACACCAGCTCACAGTCTGTGCCTAAACTTTTATCCCCCTGTTTAAATAAATTCTTAAGTTTGCTTTTGCATTATGCTTCACTGAATGAGTGAAAAGCTTTCTACCTAAATGTGAAGGCTACAGAAGGCTATGCATTAACACATGAGACTCCTAATACTCTCAGCTCCTCTTCAGTGAATTCTCATGCAGGCGATGAAGCACCTGCTAGTTCTGAACTTGTCTATCTTTCTTTGTGTATTTAAGTGTGTGTGGTTCAAACCTTCTGCTATTTCACTTTAATTTATTTTGTTGTAAGTGTATCCTGTTACCATCTAATAAACTGCACTGTAAATTAAAATAGGTACTTAAAAAAAGAAGTCACTATAGGGCATTACTATGTCTTATTGAAATCAGTAGGATGGCAAAGGGGTTTCATTCAGGCTTGGAACAGCTTTGTTTTAAAGAGAAGAAAGAAAGGACTTGAGCTGAATAAGGCAAGGAGATTAGCTTCAGTTTGTCTACCAGGACTTGTCCATTCAAAGCAGCAACTTGAAAGGAGTATGCAAGATGATTATGCTGCAGTCCACTAGCTTTTTCCATGTATCTCTTGTACATGGGGCTTGTAGGCTTCTGCAGGCTGATGGGCCTGCTTTGAGCAGGGAGTTGGACCCAATGGCCTACAGAGATCCCATCTAACCAAATTATTCCATAACTTATGCTGCCTTTCAGATATCCTGACTCTGGTGGGTTTGCATGAACAAAAACTCATCTCTACTTCCTCTGAAGTCTGAAGTTTTACTGACCTTTGCTATGGAAAAAGAGCAATTGAAATCCCTAGCTACCAACTTGGATGTGGCCTTCAAATAAAGGCAAATGTCTCAGACCATATCCACCAAGCCTAAACTTGCCTTCTACCCAGATCTAGGCTTGTGATGACCTTTGTGAAAAAAACCCTTAGGTTTCTGCTGATACATAAAGCAGACACAGTTGTGTATCTGCTTGTCTCTGGTACTTTGATACAAGCCACATATTTCTTCAACAGACCCCCATCACCCTACAGCGAGCAAGATGAGCCCCTGACCTCAGGCTGCTCTCAGTTACAGTAGGCAGGGTTCCTGAGTTTGGTTCAGTAGCACATCCTTAGATGTCTAGTACTATATGAGATGCAGCAGGACTTGTAAGACATGCATATGATGTAGCAGATATAATGAATAGCAGACTTGTACCCTTCTGCAGAGTCATATGAAGGCCAAACAGGGAGCTTAAAAGTAGACTCAAGATGCCTATACTTAAGTAGCTGAATTGAGCCAATAATTAATACAGGTGGTGAGGACAGGATTCAGTTGTCAGTATCAGGTGTATTCAGGTGTCTAGTGTCATAGTAGGTATTCTGTAATCTCCTGTTTGGCCTCCATCTACTGCTCAGAAACTGAACATTACGTTTGTGTCCAGTGTCCTACTTGCCAGTCATGTATGGACTTGTAGGAAATCCTCAATTGTCTGAAGCAAAACTAATAGTTTTGAGGGAACTGAATACAGCCTCAGATTTTCATTGACTGAAAAGAGTCAAAATCTCATACAGATAGTATAGACATATTAATCACTGGCAAAAACTTAGTTTTTATACCTATCTGTAGATACCTCATCTGTAGACTGAAACCCACAGTTATAGTTTCAATGTCAGTAAGAAGTTAATCACTCTATCTTTGACAGTTGATAAAGACCTAAGATTCATTTCATCTCAGTGTAGATATCTACAGGAGATGAAAAGAATCATTCCCAGAAGTGATGCAGTTACTCTTGTGAGGATACCTGGTCCCATTTGAGATGTGGTCTCCCGATGCTGCTCCAGAAGGCCACTGGTCTCCCATGGGTCTGATGTCCTATTTACTAGCCATATATGAATGTCTTAGATGTTCTAGGGTGTCATCATGACATTTGGTACAATTTGTTGCATAAATATAGGTCACTTGCTCTCCCAGGTTATAAGTCTCACAGGAGACAGAACACTCAAAAACAGGTCAAGACATACTCAGTTTTAGCCTACTGTATATCCCAAACTGGTAAAGACACTGATAAACAGTTACAGACCAATTTCAGAGAAAATGTGTAATGGTTTGCAGGTTCACTTATTTCTTAGTGTTCTTAAGTTTCTAAAGGCCTTTGAATGGAAAACTTATGCTGTTCATTATGCATGCATTGAAGATTTGCCATTAGGCCAGTAATTTTTTTAGCATACAAAAATATCACCGAAGTAGTTTATGTTTCAAAGGAGATACAAAAAACCTTGCAAGAGCCATCAGTGGGATAATGTGCCTTTGTGGTGTGGGGAGAGAAATGTTTGGCATCTTTTGGGTAGAGGTTATTTTTTTCCATGTAACTTAGATGTTTCAAGATATTTGTACTGATCTCTTAGCACAAAGTGAGTTAACTGTGATATTTGCAATAATGTGATTTTGTCATACAAATGTTTTTCTGCTTGAAAACTAATCTAATTTCTTTTGTGTATGTTTGCTTTTTTATTAATCTGAGAAAAAAATAGGAACTGAAACAGAACTGTATAGGGTTACACACTGCCAATACTAAATCAGTTTGTACAGAACTGGGTTATAGTTACAGTAGCCCTTCTGAAGCTAACTTCTCAATTTAATAAAAGATTATATGAAAACATCACTATAATAATTTTGAAATAAAAGACATGTGCAAGTCATCCAAAGTAATGCCCAAATTGCTCTGGGGGGCTATAATTTCTTAGCAGCAGTTCTGCCATTCTGCAAACCTGTTATTTATAAGAGAATTAAAAAGCATCATCAGATGACTTAACTGACTCTGAAATTGTAGTATGAGGAAAAAAGGGAGAGTGAAGTGCCAGACTATCAACTGAAACATTACTCTAACAATGTCCAAGATGATCAGAGAACAAAAGTCCATACTCCCATTCGAAACTATCAATTAGGGAAAAAACACTCATCTATCCTCATGAGCAAATTAGGCTAGAAATCTCCATTTGAGATTATTTGAAATTGGGATTTTGTGGTTGGTTGGTTGGTTTGGCTGGTGCAAGTTATTAGATTGACAGAATTATTTATTCTTTCCTCATTTCTTCTCCTTCTTCTTCTTATATGCTCTCCATAATACTGGAGTAATAAAGGACAGAAGAACAAAGTTGTTTAGGCTCCTAACTCCAGTTAGGTTATTAGATACCCAAGACATCTAATGTCCCATAAATTCAATCCCTAAAAGCTCATGTTTTCTGATCGTTCTGCATAACGCTAATTATTGTGCAGAAGAACCTGATCCCCAAAGTGAGAATTATCAAAACCGAGAAATGAGCATCATAACTGATGCTCTGACTACACTTTGCAATTAAGAGAAGAAAGCAACAGTGGAGTGTATTTTGAGTTGATTTCAGATAAATTTTAAAAACACAAGAACAAGGCTCTGACCCAATAATCTAACAACTGGTACTCTGGGTCATTCAAGACATTTTAAGGTAACTGATCTTCAGCTCCCTTTCCAAGGAGGTGCTGGTCTCTTACAAGCCTTGGGGTACTTTGCTTAAGAAATTAAATTGAACCTCAAATGCCTGAGCGCAATGCTGCCTTTATTACAAAGCTGGGCTTAGGAATATCAAAACAGTTGTATAGGACAACGAACAGTTGACTTAGAAAACCTGCCATGGCTGGTGGCTGCTGCTGCTTATAAAGGAGGAATCAGGGCTTTTAGGATTATGTCTGTCAGAAACCAAAGTCATTGCCTTCAGTCCTTCCAACACCTTGGGAGCAGCAGGCAGCACATCTTGACCGACTGCCTCACCTCCCACCCAGGCTCTTCCCCTCATTCCCCCCTCCCTCAGCCCTGCCCCCATCCCTGTGATAAGAAAACTCTACAAAATAAAACAAAACTCCACAAACCCCTCATCTATATTTCTGCAAAATCGCGAGCTGACTCTGTTCTGTTATGCAATATAATGACAAAATAACTGTTGGATTCTCTTAACAAAATACACCTTCACCAACATAAAATTGACAGCCTAAGATACATTTATGGCAACTAATATTATAAAATCTGGACACTTCACATGCTTTATGATATCCCACAGAGGTAAAGAAGGAAGAATTATTTGACAATTGGGAGTAAGAGGCACAGAAAGGCAAAATGACTTATCTAGGATAACATAAAACACCTGTGACAGTGAAGGAAGCCAAACCTGGGTCCCCTAATTTCCAGGCTTATATTCTACCCACTAGATAATCCTTCCTGCTCCAAGCCTGAAATCTTGGTGTTCTCATTGATCCTGCATGTTTTTAAAGCAAGATTTTCAGAAATGCACAGTTTAGATGTTGGATGAAGTCTCTCTCCATTGAACTGAAAAAAAAAATAAAATCAAAGAAGCCACCACTGCAGGAATTAAACCAAGATCTTCACTAATTCATCCTGATCTAAGGAAAAGCTCAAATTCCCATTTTTTGCACTCTGCACATGCTCACTACACAAGAAATATAGGACTCTAACAAATTCAACTGAAATATTTATGTTATTCAGTATATTTTAAAAGACATCAGCATTTTCAAGCATTACTGCTACAGGTGTCAATTAGTAGTAGACTAGTTTTTACACCAGCACCTTCTCAAAATAAAGCACCAGGAGTCTGAGCTGCTTTTGCATAAACATATAGTATCATTTAACCTCTACCAATGCAAGTCTCCATCTCCCAGCCCTGTACAGCAGTCTAGAGTACACTGGGTCATCCCAAACTGCAGTACATACCTATGTCTGGGGTGCTCAATGAAGATCAACATTTCTCTAGAGCAAGTACAGCAGGAGGTTCCAAGAAGTATCTTTGAGTGAGAACCCCAGACTGGGATAGTTTGTACAATAAAATTTCTGATTTGAGAGAAGGCTGAGGTTGCAGCCTCAGTTTGTCTTCTGCTGCATCCAGAAATTCAGGTCTTTAAAGTCTTTTTAGAAAGAGAGGGAGAGAGTAGGCATTTAATTAAGGTTTGCAAGACCTGGGTTAGAAATATTGACAAGTTACTAATTCACAGGGTCTTCACAGAAGAGCAGCATTGCTTTGGCTGGAAAGGGTCTCTGGAGATCACTGGTTCCAACTTCCCCCGTCTGAGAATGGTCAGCTACAGCAGGTTGCTTAGGGCCATGTCCAGTTGAGTTTTGGATATCTCAAGGACTTCACAACCTCTCTAGACAATCTGTCCCAGTTAAAAAAAAAAATTAAAAAAATGTGGTTTTTATATTTAGGTGGATCTTCATGCATTCCAGTTTGTGCCTGTTAACTCGTGGCCTGTCTGTGGGCACCACTGAGAAGAGTCTGGCTGTCTTCTTTACTCCACCTTCACTGTTCCCCCCAATTCCCATTAGGCATTTCTACCCAATAATAAAAGTCCTCAGCATGTTCTGATGCATGATCCGTCTTATGGGCAGGACTTTGCATTTCTCTTTGATGATCTTCATGAATTTCCTGTTGGCCCATTTTTAGAGCCTATCAAGGTCCCTTTAAAAGGTGATATAATCATCTGGCCTGCCAGCCAATCCTCCCGGTTTTGTATCATCTGTAAACTGGCTGAAGATGCACTCTTACCCATTATCCAGGTCATAAATGAAGATGTTAAACAATATTGGCCCCAATATTGGCATTATGAGCACACCGATAGTGACTTGGCCCCCATTTAATTTCATTTTTCATGCTTTTTTTTTTTTAAGCCTAGCCATCTAAAATGTAGATGCTTTATGAAGCAAGTGGTCCAAGTTTCCTCTAAAGCCATATAGAAGAAGCAGTGTCAGGGAAAGGTTTGTGTCATCCTAAAAGACAGGTACCTGCCCCATCCAGCTATTTCTTTCAATTGACTGTGGCTGAAGCCTTGATTACTATGGTTAGGCAGATGGTTTTTAGAAACTATACGTAGATTAGATGAATCTCACATTTATTTAAAGAATTAAATTGAACTATCACTAAAAGAATAGTTTGAGAAAGGGTCCACATTAAAATGCCTTAGAGGCATAAGCACTCATCAACATTTCACTCTGATTTGAAGTGTGCCGTTATCAGAGTCCACTCTGACTTGATTTCCACACGGAGCTTGAAAGGGCTACCTAACAAGACTTCTTCTGAAAGGAACACAATTTTCCAGAAAAAAAACCCTTCTCAAGAAGTCAGCATCTCCTAGAAAAATGCATCCCAATGTATTCTGCTAGGCAAACCAATATATTATGTAGAAAATATATAATAACTGCCCTGGGTATCTCGATCCTTGGTTGTGCACTGTCTGTATCATAAGTCAAGAATAAGCATTTCAAATGTGACTTAATCCCCATGAACCACCGCTTCATAGGTACTAATATGAATTGTGACCAATTCAAACAAAGAACTGTCCTTTTTGTTTAAAATCCGCTGCTTGACAGATTTCAATGGAACGGAAAAGTACAGCAAAACCCACGTGTGCTTTGCACTTTGCACAGTTTCATCACTAAATAAATAAGCCAAAAATAAAACAAAATGAAAAACAAAGTCCAATCAAAATGGAATTTGAGAATATCCTAAGGAAATGCGCTATGGGAAGTTGGATATATTTGAGATAAACAGCAGATGGCATTCTCAGGTGGTGGGAAAGATAAAAATGTGAACTTAGAAATGTTGGGAGTTTTGTAACTGTAGAAAAAGTGTAAATGTTGGAATTCAGCAACAGATAGTCTAAAAGCCTGTTTGCAGCTTTGGGGAGCACAGCTGCTTTACATACCCTCATACTGTCTTAAGAGGAAATCTAAAAGTATCTCTGCATCTTTAAACTCTGCTGGTCAGAACAACCACAAATATCCCCAGCCATGCACAGAAAAAGCACTGGTAAGGGATATATTGTTTCCATGCAAAAAGCAGAATTACATTGGGCTGCATTCACTTGGAATTATCTTAGTATATTAAAAAAACCCAACCAACCAAACCAAACCAAACCAAACCAAACCAAACCAAACCAAACCAAACCAAACCAAACCAAACCAAACCAAACCAAACCAAACCAAACCAAACCAAACCAAACCAAACCAAACCAAACAAAACAAAACCAAACCAAACAAAACAAAACAGAAAAGCAAAGCTAAAATGTCCTTTAAAAGACCTGAACTGTGCCTGTCTCTCTGAGTGCTTATTTTTCTCGACAGGAAGGTCTTGGAGGTTTAAAGGTGTGGTATAAAGACAAGAAAGCCATATGAGTTTCACACCTGGAATTCAGTTTTCTTTCTAGCTTTACCTCTCTTGTGCTACCATACTTCATTCATTAATTTTATGATAACATTATACAGGGTTTAGGAATTTAAGTTTCATTTTTGGAACAGTATGTATCCTAATGTTTCTTGACTATCTTCTGCTATGCATTATTTCATCATGGTTAGATGGAGGAGAAAAAAGATTGAATCCGAGAGACTTAGCTATGAACAAGATTACACTGAGAAGCAAAATCACTGAATACCTCCCTCTTGGGAAAAGAAAAAAATATGAAAATATATCTAATTTTTAATATATAAATGAACCTGTTTTCTACTGTCTCTTTTCTTTGAAAAATGCCATAACAAAAGACTAAGGTAATCCATGCTTATGATTAGTCAAGAAGAGCAGAGCATGAGACTCAGAGACAGAGGAAGCAGAAAGGAAAAACAGAATGACAAAATATTCCTTTCATTTAAATTTCTTAACCAGCTCAGGAAGAAAAAAATGTCTAAGGAGAGGAGAATATGAGTTCAGCTCACCCTTATAATTACAAAGACAAAACTTGTGCAGAAGAATAATAAGAATCTTGATGAAAGTTCAAGGAATGATAAAAAAATAAAATAAGCCTGGAAGAAAAGTGTTAAGTGTTTTTTTTTACGTTTTTCCTCATCTAATTTTGTATAGATCTATAGCCAGCTAAAGCAACCAGCAGGTCTTTGGAGCCCTTTGTGCAGACTAAGGGGTGTGGTTGACGTTCCCACTTCAGTTGGTGAACTAGAATCACGACAGAGTAAAAGGGGAGAAATAGGCACTTTAGGGCCTGATTCACCTATTCACATTGAAAGTATCATAAATCATAATAATGATCTGGCATTATTTTTTTTTCCCCAATGATTGCAAAATAAATCCAGATAAGGGTGCAGATTTCCAAGTTTAGGTAAACATGTCTCAATGAACTTTATATGGTTGGAATGCTTGGGCAGTGATGGCCTAAGTGAGGTCTGTGAGGTCTGTTCCTGTGAAAGATGAGAAAAAGACGGGCTGCGCCTGTGGACGAAAAGAGCTAATAATAAAAAAATATAACCCTGAAGGCTCCTTTATACAAGGGAACAGAAGATAAGCTAGATGTAATGAGGAGGGAATTCAGACCAGGAGAAGAGGGGCTATTGCCACATTGTAGAGAAGTTTATATATAGAAATAAACTTTTAAATTATTTTTAATATCATGGTGGTCTACATTTTAAAAAACGAAAGAAAAAATACCTTTTCTCAGAGTGCTAGCATTAAGTAAGGCAAAAATCTGGGCAGAACCTTTAGTGTCCAAGTATTAAAGAGGCCTGATAACTCTTAGGTGTCTTTGAGGAAAGACAAATACACAAAAGAAAGTAAAGGATTCATCTGTCTATATGTGCTAATGCTTATCAGATGCTAATACTTACAGGTATTACAGGTAGAGAATAAACAGGTGCTGGTGAAAGTAATCTAAAAAAGCAGGCTTTCCATAAAATGAACATTTTAGGAAAGAGGCATTTTTGCATTTGTTAGCTTTATAGTAAGTAAATGAAGCACATTCTTGGGCATGAAGACAAGTAAAAGTATTTTAAATACATTTACAATAAACAATTTTGAATTTCAATGTGTATGTGGTACATAAAAGATAAAATAACTGCTGGGTTTTATTTTTTCTGATTTCCAGATGACAAAATATAGGTATTGTCTACCACTTACTGCAAATAGAAAAATAAAATTATGCCACATATTTATAAAGCAACTACTGTGTAATACCAACATTGCTTCATGTTTGAGGGCAGCGAGAATCTTCTGTTCTGTGCCTGGAAAACCCCTGTCTCATTGGAGCCTCCTAATTGATGGGGGTCACTTTCTTCTACCACAATATCAAGAGTAATTGGAAATGTATCTAATTTCACTGCTTCAATTCCACTTAGCAAATTTTGAAAGATAAGACTCCCCTGAAAACAGAAAAATCAACTATGGGCATATAGTGACAGTTTAAGGTCTATGCACGCATCATAGTTTGTGTTGTCTTTGCACATGCTTCTCCCTGGTTTGGCCACCCTTAAGCTCTAGCCCTACTGTTGGTAACAGGAGCAATAGTGCCACTTTTACAGCTCTCCTTGCCACTTTCTGTCTACTCTAAAGACAGTGTGACACAATATTAAGAGATTTCAGCACAAAATACCTGTTTCCCAAACTTTTGAAGTGCCAGGCCCCATGGAAGCCAAGTGGTCTTTAGGAAGATGAAGCATCAACACTAATAGCTGCATCCAAGCAGAAGACTGCACCAGTTTTATGGCAGAGCAAACCGAGGCAGGCACCCATGTTTTGGATACAATCCAAATTTGAAACGTCTGTTTCATGGAGCAATTAGCACTAACTTTATTTGTTGCATAAGCAAATGTTTGGGCTCCAGAGAACAACTGATATAATTGTTTCTTAACATTCTCCAGTTCCCTTTTTTATTCCCTTGGTAATTCTTTTTGAAGTCTTAGGGACAATATAGTGATCTAAGGAAACTAACAAATTTTGGAATTCAGTCAAAGCATTTGCTAATCGTTACTACTGAAGAAAGATTTCTTTTGAGATGGAATGTGATATATTTATAAATATATAAAATTATTTTCCCAGTAGTGTTATTGCATGACCTTTTAACCATCTTTGCATGGGATAAATATTCTTTTTATTATTAATGGATAACAAGAGTTGCTAAAACCTTCCATGCAGTGACTTGTAATTCTCTTGCTGGCAAGAAAGTCTCCTCTGGAAACCATCATTTGTTTAGCTGCATATAACCCTTTGACCCTTCTTTTTGTCTTTAGATCCCTAACAGCACCATTAGAAGGGGTTCAGAATTGAATCTCCTGTTACAGAGAAAATACTGATATTATAAATGGAATCAAACGAACTGCAAATGCTTGTGATGAACAGTAACTGTCATATATGCATTATAATAAGAAACAAATAACTTTACAAATCATAGAAAATTTAGCAAAAAAGAGTTCTAGGAGAAGACTTGTTAATTCCTGAGTTCTGATGCAAGTTTAGTATCATCTGTCATTTCTAGCATTCTGGTTTTCTGTACAAATTTTTAAAGCGAATCGCAGCTGAGATTCTGTGCCTTTCCAAGTAATCTATTCCAAAGCTTTGTTAGCCTTTCTAATGGTAAGGTTTTTTCTTCACATTCAACCTGAATTCTTCTTCCTTTACTGTAAACTTTGTAATTTTTGTAGTGTCTGTAATGACATACACATTAAAAATCAAAACAGAAAGTGTTGTATTTTCTTTCCCTTTTCAGCAATCTTTTTACATTTCCAGAGACACCAAACTAAACACATTCTCTTTCTTCACTCTATCCTCATGTGTTTTGTTTTCTAGGCTATTAATTTTTGTTTTCTTTTCCAGTAGAAATTTAATGTTCTAAAGTACATAATATTCCAGCAGAAAACCCATGGGAACATTATTTACACTTTATATTACATGTAATTAAAAAAAATATGTTATAGTTGGTGATTTAGTTAAGCAAACCCCCAAATGTTAAGGAAAAAATTTAAATGTTCCATTTTGATGAGACTGAAAAACTCTGTTTCAGCTTTTTGTCTAAGCACCATTTTTTTTTAAGGTGGCTTTTTTGGAAGATTATGGTAATTCTGACAACTCAGCCTTTTTCTGGCAAGAAAAAAATAATTTGAAAACATACACTGACTGAGCAATTTCAGGAATTCAAGGAATAAATTGATCAAATATAAAAAGAAAAAAAACAGGGAGAACAAGGAAATTAGTCTCCTGAGAATTACCATAAAGGAAGCTTGACCCTAAATGGATATTTTTTTCATTCCACGGTGTCCATTAGGATTCTAGTATTGGATTTGTGTTTACAAGAACACAGATCAGAAGCTGAGTTGCTGGGCAGCAATATCAAACACTGACAAAAAACTTTTTCACTGCAGTTCTCCCATACCTTCACTGAGCTTATTCCCGTTTTGCATCCCTGCTTTCATATGAAAACACTACAAGTTACAATGATTTACCATTATTTCCTGCCATACTCAGAACTTACTTTTCAAATTCTCTGTCTTACAATGGTGCACTTTTATTTATCTAAAAGCACTATCCAGGGCCCCTAATAACAATTAAGTTTCTTGAACATAAAGAAAAATGTGTTGCTAGCCCAGAAGAGTTTACAATATGCTAGTCAATACTATTTTCAGTTGAGCTGAGGTACTTTAATAGCCATGTTACATAAAACATCCCCAAGGAACAAAAAAAAAAAGCATAAAGGGCTTTGGATTTTGAAGAGTTGTCTATATAATTGATTTTTCCTTCCATTAGTCAGTCAGCTGAATATTTCCTTTAACCTCTGCTAATGTTGTGTCTTGCCTTGTTGTTTAAGGAGAATATTTCTGCAAAGAGTTTGCAGACAATAAATGCAGGAAAGTTAAGGAATATTTGTAAGCCTGCAGACTACAGTGAAATGCTAAGAAACAATGAAGAATAGTGTTAAGAGCAGTGACAACGCTGAGTTCCCTCTCCAGTGAAAGGACTATTCCTGAGTTTGCAATGGTCAATGAAGCAATTAGTAACGTTAGCTATTCTGGTAAAGTGTTTCTAAAGATTGAAATCCTGTGCCCAGCATAAAAATAAAGAACCAGGTAATCAGGGATGTAGAGAAAGTACAAGGATGTGGAACATCACTTCTATACAGGATGCTGCTTCTTTATTATATCCTTTCTACTACGTTATTCAGACTAAGCTCTTTAGTGGAGGTGTACCACGTTTAAAAAGCATGTACAAAAGCTTTATCTCTCAGTTAATAGTTGTCACAATAATAAGATATTTGAAAATAGAATAAGGGGCTCAGTTGGATAAAGCAAACATAAAAGTAAAAAGAAGTGAAGAAAAAAGGGGTTGGTTTTGTTTTGTTCATAATAAGGAAACAGGTGTTTTGGATCAATACACAGTATTGTATTTGATACAAAATGACTTGTGAAGGTGTGTTTGAGTTCTTAGCCCCCTTTATGCATAACTTCTGTTTGATGAAAATGTATTTTTATCACATACCCATGCATTCTTTCTTTTTTCCAGCTGCAACTATACCCTAATGCCAACTGCACAGGCAGATGTTTTCAGTCCTCTTAAAACTCCATTTTCCACTAAATTTACTAATAGTTGAAAAAAGTTGTGTAATTTAAATAATTACTACTCATAGTAGTAAGCTCTAGCTTTATGAATGGCCATCCCCATGGTCTCAGTCTTGATCACAGGTTCAGGACACCCATGGTCTCGATGGGCTTGAAAAGTGATGCAGGAGAAAGTGGTCACTGGGAATGCCGCCTACACTTTCTGCATATGGAAGCAGAGAAGTGCTTGTGTGCTTACTGCCTCATGCCAGTGGATGTCTCTTGCCCAATGGTTTCTTCAGTGTACAAAACGATGTAAAATCTGAGCTTTCAGTTAATCCTCTTCTGTCACCCCTAACTTCCAAGGATGGCTCCTCTGGATAACAAAACTGTGTCTAAAACTTGCATTAAAATCCTTGTATGAGTCTGTGGCTGAGCCTCTGCCTGCAGTGACACAAGAAAGTAATTCCAGTTCAGTAAAATTCATGCAGGTTAGACTGCCTTTTCATCTCTCTCATTATTTTCATTTGAACGAAAAGAAAAGGGCTGTCAAACTGCCAGCAAATGCTTTGTTTCTGGGGTGCAGAAGAGCTCTCTAGAATATAGGGCAGACTGACAGCTATCGTTTCCTTTCCCTGCAGACAGAACTGATATTTCCCAGCCTTTCTCGGTGCTAGAGTGCTAAGAAGAAAATCGCAGCAGACTGTTGATAGTGACAAAAATGAGTAAGATTTAAGGAAGGCCCTACGAGTTATGATAATTTAGGTGGAGAACACAGCAAACTGACAGATTATCTTCAGAGACCCAGCAACATGCACAAATATGATGAAGGAGCCTAACTTGCTTGAAAGGGTGAATGTGGGATGATTGGCAAAGGAAGGCAGTGAGATCTAGAATTCATTGTAAGCTGCCTTATCTGGATGGCACAATGGAAAACAACATTCTCATTGCTTTGTAGTGACTGATCACTAACAATTGTTAAGCACTGCTACAAGACTGACTTCTGGCCTTATTGTCTTTTTCACAGATCAAGTGAGATCTTTCCAGCACGTCACCTTTAATCTCAGTTCTGTTCCGAAATGTACTGTATCACCTACCTTTGGAGATTTGTTCTACTAAAAGGGAACTTATTTGTCCATTAGCACTATCAGCAGTACCTTACGGCACCTGATTCTAGCACAGGGCACATGAAAATCAGATTTCCTTTTTCCAGTTTTGGATATATGTTCATATTTAAGTCAAATTTTACCAACTAACTTCTGCCATTCTGGCAGAGTAAAGAAATCTGAAAGTGACTGCAGTTGTTTTCTCCGTGATCCTCTTCAGATTAACTTCAGAGCCATTTCTGAATTATCTCATGTTTATTGTGCAGAATGAGGAGTATTTCAGATCAGCTCCTTTTGCTCCCCATCTGGTAACGAATGTATATCTGTATTTTGACAACTGAGTCCCTGAGGGCCATTTCACAGCAGAAGTGAATGTAAGTTGCAAATAAGTCCTGTTCATATCCCAGGTTTTACACAGAAGTCATTGGGTTGTACTTTCTCCCTGCCGTTCCTCCTAATTTCACCCAGATGTGAGACCCCAAGGTTTAAACTATAAGGCTGAGACTTTTAAACTCACATATCCCATCTTTCAGGGAATTTCCTAACCAAAGGGCCCTGTGGGGGTTGCCTGTTTTCTGCTGGCTCGCAGGTGCAATCAGTGCAGTTCCCACACTAGGTTTTATTTCCAGACGGGCAGAGCTTTCTGCTGAAATGTCTGAACTGGTGGGAGGAACAATCACAGCCTGTGCAGATCAGACTAATGAGTTTCCTGCAACTCCACTGCAAACCCAGAAGTTGCACTTTTATACTTTCTCAAAGCTCTAGACTGACTGCGTAAGTGTGAGAAATTCATCCTGGCAGGAACATGAATTGGGGGGAAAGTCAGTTTGCATATGGGTGGTAAATATGGCCATGTGGAGGATTACTAAGCATGCAGAATGTGTGCTGCAGGACTATACTCGGCATGCCCAGTACCATCATATTTGACATATGTAGTAAGAGATGGGTAAAAGTTCAATGTAATGGACCTCAAAACAAATTAGTGTCTAGGAGGCTGGTTTTGCAGCCCGTTCATGGTTCACCCCAGGAAAGGGTGGTCGGAGGAGATGCCTGTGGTCTGGGTTCATTTTCCTGCTGGGCTGCCTGCAGCCTATAGGACTGAGGCTGAACACCTATAACCCGTGATAAAACCTTTTCAGAAGACAATACAGCAGGACTTTGATGAGAGAAAGCAAACTGTAACACACGTAGATGTCAGCAAGGGGCAGGGTTTTCTGCAATCAATAGGTAGTCTTATTTTAATATAGGACGTATCCCTCTTGGGAGAGTATATCCTTTCCATGGAGGGAAAATGACTGGCTGACCTAATAGATCTCAATTTCAAAATAATATGACTCTGTAATAACACTGGCAGCACTTACTGCTAACAAAATAATGCATCTCAGAACAGCATTTCTGGTTCAGCACAGAGTGGAAGGGAGGAAAAATACAGTTGCAAAGAGAAGCCCACTGTATTTGTGTTGCTGTGTTTGTTAAGATTTGCAGTCCTAAACCATGATGGTTACAATTAGTTATCTTTGTTTAATATTTACTATCTTTTTGTTTGCCTGGGCTTGGAAGAAGTGAACAGTTGCACAGATTTCATCTGAAAGGATGCCCAGTTGTCCTGGAGCTTCCTTTAAGTACAAATTTATTCTTAGCAAAATCCTGTTTTGGGTAATTCCCTCTCAGCAACAGCGCAGCAGTGAATCATAAAAGAATGAAGCAGTGACAGCTGATGCAGCGTTAAGATTCAGTCTTGGTTTTCAGCTTAAGTTTTGCTTTAGATACTTTTCACCAACAAGGGGCTCTGTCGCTTACTTGTAGGCCATTTGTTTCATGTCTTTCTGCTCCTTTTCCTCTACATTGGCCAGACTTGATTTTTCAGCAGTTGATCAACGTATCTTAATGGGCTACAGTGAGAGATTTTCTGCCATACTGGGAGCATACTATCAAGTAGATTTCTGCTGAGCCTGAGCCTAGTTATGCTTTTCAATATTGATCTGAATGATGGAATTGTAAATTGTTGTTTAGCTGGTAGGAAGGTAAAATGCAGACGTGTCCTGGTTTCAGCTGGGATAGTTAGTTTTCTTATTAGTAGCTGGTGCAGTGCTGTGTTTCGGATTTGGTGGGAGAGCAATGTTGATAGCACACTGATGGTTTTAGTTGCTGCTGGGTAACATTCATACTAAGTCAAGGACTTTTTAATTTCTCAGGCCTTGCCAGAGAGAGGACTGGAGGGGCATAAGGAATTGGGAGGGGACACAGCCAGGAAAGCTGATCCAAACTAACCAAAGGGATATTCCATACCATGGGACATCATGCCCAGTATATAAGCTAAGGGGTGGGCCAGGAGCAGTGATCGCTGCTTGGGAACTGGCTGAACATCATTCAGTAGGGGATGAGCAGTTGTATTGGGCATAATTTCTTTTCTCCCTTCCCTTTGCATTTCATTCCTCTCCTCCCTCCCTCCTTTTCATTATAACTGTTATTATTATTATTACTGCTTTTTAATTGTAATTTTATTTCAACTGTTAAATTGTTCTTATCTCAACCCTTGAGTTTTACACTCCTTTCCAATTCTCCTCCCCATCCTTCTGGGTGAGGAGGGAGTGAGCAAGCAGCTGCAGGGCACTTAATTACCAGCCGAGGTTAAAACATGACAGATTATGAGTCCTGGGGAGACCAGAATGGAAAGTTGCACAAAAAAAATTGAGGAAATGGTTTGAAACCCAGTTCATGGGTGTTTCAATACTACTACAGACAGGTATAAGGTGCTACACTTCTTAGAACGAAATCAAATTCATGTAACAGAGAAAAAAACTAGCTAGACAGTAGTGTGGGGAAAAAAAAAAAAAAAAAGAAGTTGTTGAAATTTTACTTGGTGTAATCCTGGAACAAAAAAGGACACATTCTTTCCTGGGCTGTATTGATAGGATTGCCTATGTAAGCCTCAGGTGGCAATTACAGTGATTGGCTCACCAGGAGCCTTATTTACAAGGCATTGATGAGGATCAAGGGAAGGACAATGAAAGATCTAGAAAGCAACACTGCTGCGGAGGAGCTAGATTTACTTTACCTAGAAAAGGGAATCTATTCAGTCGCCAAAGCATGGCTGCCTAGGAAAACTGGAGATGCCTTGTGTCATTCCTAGCCTTTACAAAGGGCAGGCTGAAGTGAGGAGGTGGAGACCAGGCAGGATCACTAAGGCATTTGAAATGGTGCCAGGTCTCTCTGAGCAACTGAAACATGGGCCAGAGGATAGAAAGGAAATACCATAATCTTTTAATACTGAGAAGATAGCTGCTATTATTATATTATTTACTACTACTACCACCACCACTAAGATACCAACCAAATCTTTTCCTTTTGAGTACAAGGAGGGCAAGAAGAAAATAATTAAAGTTGCAAAAAGATACTGGGAGAAGATCTTCAAATTTAAGGTGTAATTTGGGAATAGACTGCATACTGCTTCTATGTATACAAAAAATTTAGATGAAGGGTCCCCTGAATGCCATTTTACACAAAGAAAACTGGGTTTCTGGAGGGATTAAGATATGGTGAAAGGTTTTCTGGAGAATAAGATGCACATGGTACATCACACCTACATTGCAGTGTGTCTCAAGGAGCCTGGGAGCTCATTAGCTGCTGCTCTTACAGAGGATTTGTGTGTAAAATGCTCCATCTTCTTCTCAGAAATTATTTCATATCACTGAATAATATTCTTCTGATTAAGTCCAAAAAAATCATAATAGTAAACTGGAAAGTCACCATGATTTAGGTTTTCATCACATGAGCCTCCATACCTAGGAAGGTGTGCTCTAGGCTTCTGAAAGTGCCTTCAAGAGGAAGCATTAGATTCTGATAGAATTTGGCCAATGTGAAAGTGGGCCCGTGTTGTTCATAGAAGCAAGGAGTGGTCTTAACATGACCTGCTTTTCAGAAATATTATTGGAAATGGTGTTCTTAAGCTCTTGCTAAACTTCATGAGAAAGATAAGAAAATAGATCTACATTTCATCATAATAAGGCAAACAATCTATGCTGCTTTTACAGGGCTGTAACAACCAGGATTAAATTTAGTGTGTTGTGTAGCCACCATTTCTTGAAAGAACCGATTTTCAGGAGCTTTCCCTGAAAGTGTACTCTTCTTTCCTCATGTGCATTTTAAACTGTGGATACAGTCTAAAACTGTGGCAGCAGAAGATTATATCATCCATCTCATCTCAGTTGCATACTACCATGCTTCTGCTACAGTTTGTTTGCCCCATCCTCTTGTAAATGCTGCCTGAACTACTTGTGTGCATCTTCAAACCCGAATAGCCAAAATGACCCAGATTTGGAAACTGGTGTAACCTAACACATCTGCAGCTTTAAAAACCTACACCAGCAGCAAGTAAATAAGTGCCTGAATAAGACAGTGTTAAAAATACTGTCAGTTTAAGATGAGAAAGGAGATATGATGACTGTGTATAAAAATGAAAAGTAGTTTATGAAACAGGGACATGTCCTACAACTGGTTTCTGAAGACACTGTTTTCACACCTATATGCTTTGAGACATCCCTATAAACCTCTAATAAAAAATATAACATCAATTAAAATATATAAAAATCATAAAATAAAAGAGAGGGCATAAAACCAACAACAATAGCAATCACCCCAGAGATAAATTCCTATTATGGTTCATTTGACAGGGCTGGGAGCTGTATGGCCAAGATGCTCCTGGAGCATCTCTGTCTTGCCTCTACTTTTTCCATAGATCTTCCATAAAAGTTGTTACTTTACAACCGAGTAAAAGGTCACCATATCAGTATTAAAGTGGTTCTTTCATTGGTAAATCTTCTTCTGTAAGTTTGTTTGTTTTTTTAAGAAAGTGGATTACAGAAGCTGGAAAAAAATAGCTGTAAATCATTTGCTTTCCTACAAGCTGTTAAAAGGATAAATCTTCAACAGAAAGCAAAGGAGGAATGCAAAAGAAGTTTCTGAGGTGTTGCTTCTTGTGTCTGCAGATACACAGAGGCTTCAACTTGTCGCTGATTCTTACTTTTGAGCTCTAGATCAAGGTTATCCCTAAAACTACAGTGATTTTGAAGGACAAGAAGGGAATTAAGGACATAGTATGTGAGGGTGAGATTCCTGTGACTACAGAAAACAGATATTTGTGAATCTCATTCTTCTTATGTTTTTCAATAAGAGAACTTGAAAAGCTGTTCTTTTATCCATTTCAGGAGGAGTTAAAAAAAAAAAAAGATGCAAAAGATAAAGGATTCCTCAAATTCCTCATGTACCACCTAAAATCAATCATCCTTAGAGCTGGACTCAGCCATGGCTAATTTCCAGACTGCATACTTCAAAAAAAGGAAAAAAAAAGGAAAAAAATAATTATTATGCCAGTGAAAATGTGTGGAATCTAGCCTCATGTGAGGTACAGATCACAAAAAGGGAGCCTGGA
This sequence comes from Falco peregrinus, assembly GCF_023634155.1. Lineage (NCBI taxonomy): Eukaryota > Metazoa > Chordata > Aves > Falconiformes > Falconidae > Falco > Falco peregrinus. Next base: position 28,164,990 of record NC_073726.1, read on the forward strand.
GCATTTGCAGTATTGGAATTGGATTTGGCTTATGACGTTCAAGCACTGCTGCCATTGAAGTCAAGGACTGAGGACTACTGTAAATTTTCCATGTAGATTAGGGTGTCTGCAGGACACTGTGGGTAAGAAAACTCTCATGTCAAGTTTGGAAAGATGAGAGAAAGGTCTGGGAAGACAGTGGAGTCAAAGTGATGAGCATGGGGTTGAGACTGTGGGTTCAGGAAACATTGAGGAAGGCACTATAGTCTGGTTTGAGGAGTTAGAAAAATGCCATGAGAAAGTTGGAAAGATTCTGAAAGACATGTTATTTGGTCACTTGATTCAAACAGACAAAAACCTGTGAGGGGATAGAAACAAAAATGAGTGAAATGACACTGCAACTTCTCCCAGGGTATTGCTTTTGCAACGAATGATAAAAGACAGGCAACACACACCTATAAACAAAATCTGAAGCTATTTGACTATGCATGTGTTTTTCATGATTGGCTGAAGCTCACTTTCCTTTTCCAATATTTATGAGCCTGTAAAGCATCCCACAGTGCAGATCGAGTCCTGTATCTTCAGCTCAAAATGTGAACTGTTCTTGGTGACCTGATATGGATGGGATTCTTCTTCAGGCACTTACATTTAAATACCCTCCTTCTGTTACCCTTCCTCTCAACTTCCAAATGCTGCTCCAGAAGGAGCAGGTGTACCTTGGGTCCTGTGTCACATCTTCAATCCTATGTTGTCCTGGACACTCTTAAGTCTCTCAAATGGCGTTAGAAGTCAACTGAATCCAACCCTAGGTGTTCATCTTACTGTGAGCTAAATTGTTCACTAGGATTTGTTCACTACCTTGACTAGATCTCTTCTGACTAAAAGAAGACCTCTACGTATTTGCACTCAGACACCAAAACATGGGTGTCTTGATCTCAAGCTGATCTCCATGCCAAGGTCTCACTTCAGTTGCCTGAATGTTAGAAATTTAGCAACCACTCACTGTTCTAGTAGGGCACGGGTCTCCCAGAGGTCTTGTGTTATTTCTGCCAGTCTTATGAAGTGGTTTTGGCTACCTCAGAGCACTTCAGATGACACTGAATGCGTGTCTGTATAATATTTACATAGACAAACTAATGACTGGAGACCAGTCTGCATGCTTCTGTTCCTGCTAGGAGTACAAATGCTGAGGGGTTTGTACTTCAAGAGGAGCACAACACCTTTGGAAAAGCAGAGCCACTTAACAGCATGCTGAAATAGTCCTTTGGGTAAGCAGATCTCCAGCAGGTATGTAAAAGTGTCATTGAATGTGCCAACATGTTTTAAGGTAAAAGGGGATTCTTTAGGAGAGCACCTCAAGATGGATGTGTGGCTATCAGCTCTTGTGGATTTCTTTGCCAAATGAAGGATCATTTCTGTTTAGGACACTTCTCCCTGGAAGAGTGTTTGAGCCAAAGCCACAATGAAAGCTGAGAATGATTCTCTACCCAAAGTGAAAAAGAGAGCCAATCAGTCACATTAGACATTCACCTGTCTTCAGAGTATGAGCTTTTTGAATGACTGATAATGAATCAAGTCCACTTGATAATGAAGAGCCCATTTACCCTTCACTAAGCCTCTTTCTTCACCCCAGTACCACCGAACAGCTTTTCACACTAACAGCTCACACAGGCAATGGCTTTCAATCACAACTGGAGACTAGTCCAGGTTTTTATTGATCCAGGAGCTGCATGTGAGACTATATGCCATGTAAGAGTTTTGATGAAAATATCAGAACTGCTGTCACTGAATAGCACCAAAGGGTGGTTTGCTGATGTCTGATCAAAGTTTTTGGGTATGCTTTAGTGACAAGGCCAGTAATTCAGAGTGAAAGTTCTCCACTGGGGCCAATGTCGTATCAATCTTATTTAACATCTGCTTAAATGTTATTCCTGCTATCTACAATCAGTACACAGGTTCAGCTACACAGACAGACTGCATCTTGCACCTCTTAACTCCTTGATTGTGTCTGTGAATTATTACTGTCATTTTCATTCACCTTCTTTTTTTGCTTTTACTCTTTTCTGTCTTTAGACATTTACTGTGTCATATTGAATTTAGTTTGAATTCTAGCTAAAGACAAAAATGCAGGTTTGCTTTTTGAAATGCCTCACACAATTTCAGGGCATCAAAAGAGAAGATCAACATTTGCTTGCTGGGAACGATACATCTGTATGAAGACAACCCATCACTTTTGCGTTCACTCCTCATACTTCCCCTTATGCTTCTCAAGAAAAGTGAGACTGCAGGATAAATTTTGTCACCAGGGAGTTGACTTGATAAATTCATTTTTGGAGGATGTTTTTTCCAAGTACAAAGATTAATATGGAAAGAAGCATGGAGTTGTTTGCTAGAGGATATCTATTGGCAGTGCAAAGTGGAATGGAAGAAGTATGGGAATTCTGGATTTCTTGCACGAGGCAGGAAATTTATGTTAGATATGTGGCACAACAGAACCTTCAAAGTATCTCAAAAGGAGTGATTTAAAAATGACTTGATTATCTGCACCTGTGGCTTTAATGCAGGGGGAGGCATTATAAAACTGATTTTAAAATTTGAATTAGTGCCTAGATTAAGATGGCTGAAAAGAAACCATTCATTACATTAAACATTCTATTAAATGTCACAACTCAACTGGTGTCTTATTCAGCATGTACTAGACTAATATAAGGGAAGAATTTCAAGTAAATATTGAAAGTTAAATCTTGACCCCAGAGCTAATACAGCCTAATCCACTACTTCAGGGCAAATAAAATTCCTCCTTCTTCTTTTCCAGGAAGAACGTTATTCTTAAAGAAGCATATTTAACATTTGTTTTAACCTCCATGTTTTCAGTACTTGTAAAGCAATTGTATATTCTGCCAAAAAATGAATTAAACATGGCAAAAAATAATTAAAAATAACTTATATTTTACCAATGACTGTATGTCATAACTAGGCAGCACTAAAAATTCTCTATACTTTACTGTTCTAGGTTACTGTCACGTTTTGTATAGGATATACTAATCCTTGTCAAGAATGTAAATTCAAGTGAATAATTTTATTATTATCAGAAATGTTGATTGTATTCAGACTTTGCAGTAACAAGTTTGCAGGAAATTTGTTAAAGCTGCATTTATATTCACAACTTATTTTTAGAATTCTGTCAATCCAAAAGATACTGTTCCATGTTAGTCATGTAATGCGTCGTTCATCTCACCTCATTTTGGAAATCCAAAACTTAATAGCTACATCTGAGCAGGACAATCTAGGCTGTCTTGATAGTCAGCAGTGAAAAATACACATTTTCAGAGGGTGATTCACAAAATCTGTCTCATCACCTGTTTTAGAATACAAGAATACTCTTTTTTATTCCTTTTTTCTCTTCATTGCATCCTTTCCTTTTAGCGACAACCTCAGGTATAGAGTATATTCTTAAAATCTCAGTTGTGGCAGGTGGATCCGAATTCTCAATGATTTATTAATGTTATTGGGAAGTTTTACACAGGTAAGACCTAGAATTTCATCAACAAGAACTTTAAGAGCTCCAAAATCTGTATTTAGGCAGCAAAAGCAAAAAAATGTGTCCAAGAAATAATGCTACTTTTTTCAGACACAGACTTCTGATGGGTAAACAAAGTCTAGTGGAAGGATTTTGGTTTTCCTGGCTGTAGAAGCATCTTGGCATGGAAAACAAGGATTATTCCATAGACTGAATCTCTGAGTTCTGCAGTACATCCACGTTTGAATTATGATGTAGTTTGGACACTGAGGATATTAACATGACTCAAAATTCACCTTATATTATTCAAGATACATATTTCAAGACTAAATATTTCATATCAAATGTTAGAAAGAAAAAAAAAAGAAACAAAAAGGAAGAAGGGGAAAAAAACTGAAAGAAAAAAAAAAAAAAAAAGAACCTCCCTCTCCATATTATATGAAATGCCCAGAAAATTAGGAAAACAGTTGAAGAACCAAGTCATAATCATCTACTTTAACAGCTTAAGACTGAGAAGGAAGTAAAAACTTAGCTAATGACTTACTTAAATTAGGCTAGTCCAAACTAAACGTATTGTTTGTTTTTAAACACTGATGTTTTCCTTAAAAACAGCTCAATTTCAAGTGGCCAATTAATTTCAGCTGTTCACAGATATGAAGTTTCAGACTGAGCCTTAAAAATGTAGTCATATTCATTAAAAATTTCCCCAGGAGTGCTATCAACCAACAACAGAGGAGAGCTCTCTTTGGCTGTGAAAACAGTACCTGTTACAGTTTTAAAAAGTTGTTCTTGCCCCAATGAGCTAAAAATCTCAATCTGAGAGGTGAGGCAGAAGTAAAAGAGATATGGGAAAAATAAAAGCCAGCAATGCTAGAAGGGTAATAGCATTCCCCACAGCACTGGAATTGTCGTTAAGCATTTTTAGGCTTACCTGAGAAAGGTGCACTAGTGCATTGGGGCAGCTTTGTGGATTGTGTTGGTGTTCTGTGTCGAGTGTGAGGGGTGGCATGGAAGAGGGCACAGAGAAATCAAGGATGTAACAGCGGAACAAAAGAGTCAGTGACTCTGACAGCAGAGTCTTAAACATTTTGGTAGCATGTGAAAGGTGGCAGGTCGATGTAGAAATTAGCAGGAATATTAAGACTGGTCTGGAGAATGTATGAATAAAAATGTGCATGTGTGCAAAAGCATCAGCAGCAATGGCACCACCACCACCCCACCACCACCACCCCCCAAAAAAAACCCCAAAAAAAACAAAACACCAAACCCCCAAAACTAAAAACCCCAAAAAACAACAAACAAAGTTAATGAAATAATTTCCCTTAACTGATATAGAGAACTCTGCCCATGGTGTCATTCAAATGGCCAGATAAGAAGAAGAGGAAGAGTAAGGTGATCTAAAGCTGTAGTGAGAAGAAGAGAACTGGAATCTTATACTATCCAAAAAGGAAAACCGAAGAGCAGTGAAATTTGGGAATTTTGCTTAAGACTTATGAAAAGTCAGGTAAAATAATAACATCAATGGTCCCAAATAAAAGGCTTATCTGAAAATCAGCTTGTCATTGCCAGCCAAGGACAACCCAAGAGATAAGACGGTGGCTTGGTAACCAGTGTCAAACAAGGGATCCTGACCAGACCCATCCATCCAGACATACATGCCTTGGTCCTTGTGAGTGAGTGCGTCTGAGGACATGAACGAATGAAATCTATGTAAGAAAGGGTGTGTCTCCATCAAATCAGAGAAGTAAATGTATGAATATAGTTGGAGAATTAATTCTTCTGATAACAGAGAAAATAAATGTTATGCAGACTGGGAGGGATGGAGAAACATCTGGTCTGTCTTGTAAACAGTCATATAAAGTTCTGAGTGTGTTTTGTCATATGCATTAGCCTTCTGTACCATTTTTTTTTCCGTATTCACAAAATGGTGGTTTTGACCGCATGAAGGTTTGAAAAATGTTACCTGAATATTCCTAGAAAAGCAAAACACTCACTTGTGCCAGAATAGTGGTGGTGAGTTCATATGTGTTTAGCATCAAACAAGCACTCATTCTTCAAGCATCATTATTTTCAGAAGTTACGGTTAAGCAACTACATCTGTAACGTGCCTTCAGATTTGGGATTCTTTATTTTAGATATCGGAGATTATGTTCAAACTTTCTGTCTTTGGAAATTTTAGTATGGAGTAGCTTTTGCCTGGTCCAGTGGACTGAATGTGCTTTAGCACCTGGAGGAAATTGTCTGGCTTAATTTCATCAAAGAAATTAAGAAATCTGGTTTGTGTTCCAGATTTCTGGAACACACCAGCCTGTGTTGCAGACCAAAGCATGGTACAAGCTTTACTTGTTTATAGAGAATGATTTTAAAAGCACGTTCATGATCTGTAATGAAATGCTAATGTAGATCCACCTGGTATGATGCTATGCTATCCAAAAGTTCTTGTTCTTTTCTTTAGCTTTTGCTCTGGTACAACAGTTTTACAGTACTTCAGCAGACTATACAGCATAAATAATACAGAACTACAACAGCTTTGATTCTTCTTTTTCACTGCACCTTTTTTTTTTATTTACTCTTACTTAACAGGACTTTGTGACCTCTTGGACTGAGAATTTGGAGGGCTGCCTAACAAGATGCTCAATGGCAGTGACTCCTCCCTATATGAAGAAATAAAAACAAAGTAACAAAGCTATTTCCAAAAGCCACACTGTAATAGTTATGCTGTGGGTTTTCCCTTGTAATGTAATTAGATATGTAACACATATCCCCACACTTTTTTCTCAGTTATTCTAACCACATTTAGGTTTTGCACATAGTCTCACATAACAGCTTCCAGTAATCTGCAGCAGCAAATAGCTTTCAGTAATCTACAGCAGCAGCTCCGAACAATTTAGCAATTAGTACTTTAAATACATTTAGAAGTTCACCCAGGATTTTCCAGCATTTTTAATAAAAATAAAGCATTTAATACTTTAAAAGTGAATTTTAATATCCTAAGGATTTTTTTCTTAGAGAAAAAATTTTAAAGACTCTTAAAGAGAGGCATCTTTATTTCTTAAAATGTTGATGCAACATTGTAGATTTAATCTGACTGAGAAAAGTACACACAATTCATTTTTTCCTTCAAGTTTTTTGGGTGGATAATTGTCACTGAACATAAAGACAGGAAATCTTTTGACCTTCTGCAGTAGTATTAGAGAACTATTAATGCAAAGTAATAAATCTGTTTCAAGAACTACCTTAAGAAAAAAATCAAAAAATTGTATATGTATACATATTGATTTTTACCTAATTTCTATCACCTTATGTTTAACCTGATTGTGACTATTCTTGGATTTGTCTTTCATGGAGATGCCAGAACATGTCTATATAATTCTCTTCTGACTTAGAAAATTCTAGTTCTATATGATGGCATGTAATCAGTAAGAAATGACTAAGAAATTATGCTTAAGTTTTTATGTTAGGAACATCTTTCTTTACTGTTCTCTGAATTTACATGCAGGTTGTAGCTTCTGATATTTTAAAACTGTATAAAGAGTTAGAAATGTTTGGTTTTTTTTTTAATTTTGAGCCTCCTTCTTACATTTGCAGTTATCATTTCAACCAAATATATCCTTCAATTATGTGTGTTCTACTGAAAGATAGTCTTCTGAGTATCAGCATCTGCCTGAATATACTGTCCCATGTAGTATACTCAAGGTCTAATTAAAGACAAACAGACCTGAGCCAATGCTTGCTGAAGTTGATGGAAAGGCAGGCTAGAAGAGGAGTCAAAATATCACTTCAAAGTATGAAGTGAAAGCTAGACAGCATTCAGTTACCGAAGTTCAAAGGGAAAAAAGACCTGCAGAAACTCTATTTAGCTTGCAGAAAAGCAGGTGGACATCTAAAATTCTCCCACTGTCTACCCTCGTAAGGACTGGTCTCACATGGTAATGTATTTGTAGACATATTTGCCACTTAAAATAATTTGGGGTTCACTGGGTGGGATTCAGCTGCCCAAACTTGGGTACCTAAAGCCAGCTGAGATGCCACAAAGTATCTAAGACCCCCCACACCTTTCTGGAGTTGCCACTGAGGATCAGGTAAGGTTACCCTCAGTGCTTCACGTGACACTGGACACCTGGGTTGAAGCAGCTCAAACCTACCACTTGTGCATGTATCCTGTGAAAGATGCAATCTATTATACGTAACATTTTGAAGCCTAAACTCTGACATGAAGTCCAGCCTGCAGCATCAGTTGGAGGGATACAACTACACATTTCTTGGAAGCAGGAGTCTCAGGAAAGCACTCATCAAGGAAAAGAGTGACACTTCAATCCCAGGACCTCCTCAAGGTCCCCTAGCTTGAGAGAGAGCAGGGAGACTGCTCACATTTGATGCTGAAGATAAGAATACATGAATGTTGGGAGGAGGAAAAGATCTGTCCAAGGAAAGGTTGGTTATGTGGGAGAAAGGGAGGTGGAAGGAGAAGGAAAGAAGAGAGGATGGAAGGGAGGGAGGGAAGAAAAGACAGGGAGGCAAGACATCAACTCTACCTACAAACTTTTATAAAGCACCAGCTATTTAAGATTCAGACATTTTTACATTTCAGTCTCAGCTAAGCAAACTATGCCTCTGCTTATTTTTACTTCTAATATTACTATTGTTATTTTTCTCACATATAATATTGCAAGCTCCTTTTATACTTTTAATCCTATTTTGTAGCTGTTCCTGTATTGCAGCCAGTTTTGGTTTATTCCTTCTCTTCCTCTACTAATCTGAAAATCATATCTTTTCCCATCATATCTTCATGTCCTTTTGGTCCTGTTGTACTATGTCTCTTCCTCACTGGAGCTGACAGTATCTCCTAGTTTTACACGAGTAGTGATTATCCTTAACATATTGCTTCTCTCTCCTCCAGATCATTACTGAAAAAAGTTAAGTAAGGCCAAGTCTTGTATATAACCGAGGTAAAATTCTTCCTAAAGTTAAAATGCTGTTGTTTATCATTGATAATTCTGTAACTTTGTTATGAAAATAGTAAATTATGTATTGAAATAATTTTAAATGCCTCTCTGTCTGTAATCTCTATGGCTGGTGAGTCATTTGGAATATTCACTTAACGTGGCTGTGTAGATGTGGTGGTAATCAGCAGGGTAGCTTCCCCTGAGACCTTCCAAGAGCTGCCAAAAGAAATCTTAATGATGGAGTCACTACTAGGCCTACCAGAGCTTGGTCTACAACACAGTAGAGCCATCGGGACTATTTCCCATCATGCTGGAAAGAAACAATGCAATGGCATCCAAGACCAGACTCGTTTAATTTAAATGAGAAATCGGAGGCCTCTTGGATCAGGATTGTATTATCTCCACAGTTGTAGAGCAGACTTCCATTTTTTTTCATCAATCTATTGTCATTAAAACAGCAATAACTGAAATTCAGGAGTCTTGTATTGTCCTTACATAATCATTCTTGACAGTAGGAGCTATCAAATTTCTCACTAGAATTTGAGGTTTTACCTATATTTCTTTTTGCTCCTATGGTCAATGTTTCAAGGCAGAAATGCATTCCATTGTAGGACTTCCCAAAATATGTTTCCCTACCAAAAAACATGGGATGTAACCATATGTTTCTATGTGAATATATCTTTTGTATCATCATTTCCTATAAAAGAATTAAAAAAAATTCAGATTCATTCCACATTTATTTACGAAAGTTAGAGATTCAGGAAAGGATTTGTGGGTGTGGCTTGGATGTGCGTTTTTTTTAACTCAGTCCCAGAAATATTGTGTGAGGGCCTTATCCTACATCACTGAACTCAATGGGAGCTGTAGTCTCTACTTAAAGCCTTTCTGCACAATTTCAAGCCTATTTCAGTAAGCAAGAGACTGCTTGCTAATTCCCATATGGAATCAGATTCAAAGACTATTGAACTCATGGGTTTCCCCCTAAGGAACTATCAGGCCAAAGTGAGGTATCATTGAATGCATTTAATCAGATTAATGTTGAAATTGCTGATACAGTTTTCCTTGAGGACAATTAACAGGAAATGTGAAACATTTTTTAAAAAACTAGATAATGTTTCTCAACATTGGTTCATGACATCTGGATAGATTTTTTTTCCTGTACTTAGAATTGTAAGTTCTCATCTGCTACAATGTTTTTGTATTTTCTGCATTAAATTTCTGCATCATCTTTGATGCTTCCAAGTCATATAAAAGAGTTTGAGTGATTTGCTGGCTTATTATGTTAAACTCTTGAACAAAAGTAGGTTGCTTTGACATCAGGGAATCAGCTGAACACAGTGGAATTCTGCAAACAAGCAACATCTGAAAAGGAAATGCAGAAAGCTGGAGCTTGCAATAAATATATATAGTATACATATGTGTATATTTATGTCTTGGTAAATGCAACAAGCAACTATGTGAACAGAAATGAAAGTTGATTCCCATTCAAGGCTGAAATTCTGCTCTTATTCACCTGGTCATAGAGCATTCAGGAGCTGGAAACCACATCCTCAAAGAGGATTATGATGCTTCAAAGGGAACTCTGCATTACAGCACATCACACAGGGAGTTTTGCTTCCAAATTTTGGCCTCAGAAGTGGCCCTGAGTACCTTTTGCCTGAATGGCCTGACCTTTTTATTATTGGTGCAATAGGATGTGTTATTAGTTCGGCTTGTAAAAATAATCTTGACTCAGTAACGCCTTTTAGAATTTAAAATGTTGTTGAGGCTGGAAAAGTCCCATAGGTTCAGCAGCTGGGAGGTGAAAAAGACACTAGGAGAGATGGTTGTCTTCAAATCTGTGAAAATTTTTGGATGTTATATAGGGATGAACAGAGAAATTACTGTCTTTTTTTTTGTGGACTTCGACTCTATCAAGCTCATAATTTTAATACTGAAAGTTTATTTTACTCAAAAGGAAGCAGGTCACCTGAAGTAGGAAAATCAAACAAATCCTTTAAAAAAACACATCTGTGCTGATGGGAGCTGCCTTGCTTTGCCTAGGAAATAAATTTTTACTATTTTTACTATTTACTATTAATGATGAGTAGAAGCCAGGCTTTCATGTAAAAGGGAAAGATTTATTTCGGATTAAGGCTATGTTACAATACAGTGCTGTAAGGACAGAAAAGTGCCTGTTTTCCAGACATTACTGTTAGAAAATTACTGATCACCATCTCTGTATCTTAAGTGATAAATCAAATAAATAGGACAAAAAACTGGAGCAGCTCAGCTCTTCATAGGGTGAGGACATAAGGGACCCACCATGATTGTTCTGCTCATTGCTGCTAATTCTTAAAGGATATCACATGCTCCAAATCCTATCAGAAATGACATTTCTCTGACTTCTGTGTGCATCTATAGAGCCAAGAGCTCTATACAGATGGACTCTGATGGTCCAATCCAGCAGTCTATACACTCTAGGCAGATGTAGGATGTACGGGGAAAGAGGGAAAGGTTTGCTTAACATCACAGGGAAGGGTTGGTAGCAAAACTGAAGGAGAAAGCTGGAGGTGGTGGGCGTCCAGCCAACCTCTCTTCAGTGGGGCAGGTCCATCACCTCACCTCTGCATCCTTCTTGGGGCTCTGGAGGCGAGCGGCATGACTGAGCTTAATGATTGACCCTGTTCCTCCCTTAAGCACTAAGCCATCCTGGCGCTGATACTCTTATGCATTATTTTCCTATACAGCAGTGCCAGCTTAGCGTTTAATTTTGTTTCATTAGAAGAAAATTATTTTTTAATTATATTTCATTATTTCTTTTCATATTTTCAAGACTGGTGCTGACAGAGGCTTAACGGAATCCAACCCTTTTTCATTAGAGAACATCTCTTTGCATTCACCTCACATCTCCATTACAGGCTGTCACATGCTTCATGCACAGCAGTAATGGACTGGGTAGGCACTCTCATAAATATCCTGCTCATCTCCACAGCAGTGGTGTAATTGAGGGTAAACACAAATTAGTGGTGTTTGCCCACTTCTAATGTGGATATTGCAGGTCTCTCCCACTTCTCCCTGTATAGTCTGGGTGGCTTTTCCTGAACACCAAAGTGCTGCCCTAAAGGGCAGAAGAGACTTGCTGAAATCATGGCAGTACCCTGGCACTTCTGCTGTCCTCTGTTCATATCCAAGAAGTACTCTTGGATGTCTTAGCAAGGACTGAGGGTTTCTTGGCTCAACACACATGTAATTCATGCTTTCTGAAGGCATGGAATCCACCTGGGATATGTCATTCAGAAGCTTTTCAGGCTTTTCTGCAAGTATCATTTTGTGTTTTTTCAGGCTTCTGAGGTCATAGGGAAAGAGGTCACCTTTAGCTTCCTTTTAGCTCCTCTCCTGGGCAGGCGTGGTGTGCGACTGTGATAGATTGACCCTGGCGGGACACCAGGTTCCCACACAATCTTCTCTATCACTGCTCTCCTTAACTGGGCAGGGCAGAGAAAATATAACAAAAGGCCCATGGGTTGGGATAAGGGCAGGGAGAGATTGCTCACCAATTACTGTCACAGGCAAAACAGCTTCAGCTAGGGGAAATCAGTTTAATTATTACCAATCAAATCAGAGTGGGGTAACAAGAAAATAAAGCCTGAATCTTAAAACAACTTCCCAAACCCCTGCTTCTTCCTGGTTTCAACTTCACTTCCAATTTCGTTACCTCCTCCTGCCCAGCAGAGTGGAGGGATGGGAGATGGGGCTGCGGTCAGTCCCTCACCCGCTGTCCCTGCCGCCCCTTCCCCCTCAGGGACAGGGCTCCTCACCCTCTGCCCTGCCCCAGCCTGGGGTCCATCCCACAGGACACAGTCCTCCAAGAACTTCTCAGCATGAGTCCTTCCCACCAGCTGCAGCTCGTCAAACACTGCTCCATCATGGGTCCCTCCAGCAGGGTGCAGCCCCCCAGGCCCAGCTGGCCCCAGGGGGTCCCCAGCCTTGCCCCAGCTCAGGCTCCTCCCCCACAGGGCCACAGACCCTGCCAGGAGCTGCCCCAGCGGGTGCTGCCCATGGGTCACAGCCCCCTGCAGGCATCCCCTGCCCTGGCATGGGGCCCTCCTCAGGCTTGGGGGGTGGGGGTGGTGGGGGCTCTGCTCCTCCATGGGCTCCATGGGCTGGGGGCACAGCCTGCCTCTCTGGGGGGCTTCACCGCGGGCTGCAGTCTCTGGTGCCTGGAGCAAGCATCTCCTGCCCTCCTCCTGCACTTGGTGTCTGCAGGGCTGTTGATCTCACACTGTCTCACTCCCATCTTCAGCTGCAGTTGCTGTTGTGCAGTTTCTCCTCCCCCCCCCCCCCCCCCCCCCCCCCCCGCTTCTTAAATATGTTATCCGAGCAGTGCTCCCACTGTCGCAGATAGGCTCAGCCTCGGCCAATGGTGGGCCCATCTTGCAGTCAACTGGCATTAATTCCATCAGACACAGGGAAAGCTTCCAGCAGCTTCTCACAGAAGCCATCCCTGTAGCCGCCCTGCTACCAAAACCTTGCCACACAAACCTGGTACAGTGACATTGCTGCTGAGAACAATATATTGTTTATGCAACTCAAACTTTTGCTCTCTCAGGCAACCTTCTACTCTTTCTTCCATCCTTCTGTCACCACATAATTTTGAATTATTAACTGCACCTTGGTGGCGGAGCCTGAATCCTGTCTCCTCTTTCAGGAGAGCATAAAGTGGTACAGTTCTCACTTTACACTTATTTCAGGAGAGCATAAAGTGGTACAGTTCTCACTTTACACTTAATGACTGAAATAGAAATTTCTTTACCAAATAAAACAGGTCCATTAGCTATAAAAGAGCCCAGATCACCAGTTCGTAATTCACTACACAAAGGTGGTCACTGGGTGCTATGTAGCAGCCTTACCCAAAGGATAGTCTGCACATGATAAGCGGAGTTACTTAGCTTAATAAAGCACACAGGCTTTGAGCTGGGGACTCTTCTAGTCCAATATGCTACAAATATTAGGCCCAATTCTAAAAAACATTCTTTGGTACAAGAGTTGTGAAGGAACAAATTTATAAAAGAAGAACATATTTGTTGGGGTTTTTAATCCCATTTATCCATTATTTCTTTCATTTTAGGATGCATGTGTGGTATAATCTAGGGTACAAATTAACCTTTTCAATATTTCATGATAAAAACCTAATGGATTTTTTTAACTCTGGAAGAAAGGATCCCAACCACAGGGAATATTAAGGCATAGTGGGTACTCTGGTAAGAACTTCATAAAAATCTTTTCTCCACCAGAGCTTCTGCAAATGGCTTTGCGAGGATCTCACCACTTGCAGAAGTATTGGAAGGAATGATACATTTAGTAGGAACTGCATCTTGAGTTAGAGGATGTTAATTACTATACTGAGAGTACTGGATTGTGAAGTCGTCTGTGCATATTAACATAGGGAAAGTCAGAGCATCAGGTAGTTCTTGGAATAAAGGCAAAAAAAAGACAGAATTGCACTTTCTGCTTATTTCCCACTTTTTCCTTCCCCTCTCCCCAGTGAAAGATAAGAGTCAGTGCCAGATATCCAATGAAGGTCTCTATATACAAGTTTTCTTGACTGTTTGCTCTTTCACAGCAATGTTTCCTTATTATCTGTGAGGCCAGGATAAAAAAAAAAAAATAAATCTGGGTGATATTAAATTCACAGTGTGCCATTTCTTCCTCTAGATCTCTACATAGCTTTGACTAGCTTGACAATTGTTAAACAATAAGTACTGTCAAATTTATTTTGAATAATTATACACCAGAAGAGTTACATCGAGAGGCATTTGCCTATAATTTGTGCTATGCCAGTAGCTTTCAATTAAATCTCAATTTGATCTCTTGGAGTATCCTGGCCTAAATTTGCAGCTAATTCTACCCTGAGCTTCAGAATTTAATCAAGTATTTAAGGGTGAAAGAAAGCATTTCTTAGGTGCTGCAATGACCTTTTAATCTTCCACAGTGCTGAGATATTTCAACGATAAACATGAAAAAACCTATAAACAGTTTTGGGGTAGAGTTTCTGAGGATGAATCGTATATCATACACATGTTCATTCTATACATTCACTGCAACAGGCAAAGGACAATATCTACATATGTGTTTGTATGTGTACATGTTAAAGACACCGAGAGGATTTGTAGCACTGAATTCCCACTGCAGTTCCTAGATCTGGTTGGGTCAGAAGGTAAGAATTTCCACATGCACATCTGTCTCATTTAAATGTGTGATTTCTATGGCTGAATGTCTGAATCAAAAGCAGTATGGAAGGTGCCAAGCTAGAAGCAAACTTAAAATCATGTTCCAAACTGTAAAGCATGTTTCTTGCTTGAGGAGCCTGTGAGGTTGGACATAGTACCTTCATACCATAGTTTTTGGAAGCTCTGCTGAGTTCCGTCTTGAAAACCTCATACATAAACCATAGGGGTAGCTCTCCCATGATTTTTTAGATATCTCTCCATGCACTTTAGCAATACATCTTTAGTGGTTTCACCATGGCTCTCCAAATTTCCTTGTAAGATAAAGAAGAAATTTCTCTCACAAGAAAGGTCATTTAGGAAATATATTGCTGTTTCTGGAAAGCATTTAGTAAAGATCAAGCAAGATGGAAAAAAAAAATAAATTCCACAAGATATAAAAATTCTGCAAGGAAAATACCTAAGAGGAAATGGTAGAAAAGCATTTCAAAGTTGCCATAGATATTTCTGAACTTTTAGCCTCACAGGATTCAAATGGGCCTTTTTTCCTCTTAACTGAAGGTCAATAGAAGTCTGAGGTGCTCAGGTTTGTAAGAATAATTAGGTAAAAGTTATGAAACTATCATATGCTTTTTTGCATGAAATCTACTTTCCCTGTGCAAAAGAAATAGCATTATTGTATTTACTTGATCCTGAATAATAAGATGCAATAAGAGAATTTAAGGTGACAATATGAAATTAAAGCATTTGTACTTGTGTGCCATGGGTTTGTACTGCTTACTTATATTTGTGGCATGTACTTCACATCAACACAGGGCGTCACGCAGCTTTCTATATTGCTGAGAACCTCAGTGTATGATGAATGCATGAGTTCTGTGATTGTCTCTCTGTGAAATGCATTGAAATATCAGAATGAAATGAAGGGCATTTTCTTAATCAATTTGCTGACAGCTTGAAGCTTGGTGCTAACAAGAGTTTTGTGACTTGAATGAGTTTTAATCAACCCTCAATGGATAGTTTTGTGTGCACTGCAGCTATTAGTCACATTCCCTTTGATTCCAGTGATTCTGGGTCATATTGTAAATGCACTGCATTATTTCTGAAATACATAAAACTAAACAACAAGTTCCTATTGCTGTCTACCAGGTCCTAGTTTACTATCCAATTAAGCACAACTTTAATTCCATTTCTTCTCAGAAACATATGTATGCACATAATTTTTAGCCTACAATCTTTTCCAAATAATGTGATACTTCTCATAAGGATTATAGCAGTGTCCAAGCTTTAAATTAAACTAAATACTGAACACAGTTTTGGTTTTTTGTTTTGGTTTGGTTTTTTTTTTGCTCTTGGGTGTTATTAAGAGAGAGCTGGGAAGGATATTTTTCCCATTGGCAGCATATTTATTCCCTTACTCAACTCTTAAGGCAGCGAGGTTATTTATTCAGCAATTATAACTCTCCTTTATTTTTTTTCTTTTGGCTACTCAGTCCACCTTGTATAATCCCTTCTTTGCGCACAATTCACTGCAAGAAACAGCATGTGTTCATCTGTTTCAGTTTAAGGTTTCCTTCTGCGCCAGCTCTTGTTACACTGAACTTCAGACACATAGGGCTATTAAGTACATGTTAGGCATAATGACCCTCAGTCAACAACAGGAAACTGCCCAAAGAAGCAGAGATCTGTAGGGACTGGACAGACCTCCAAAGTGGGGGAGGGCTGGGGGTGAAGTGATTTTGCAGTCAGCTTTGAATGATTCCTCATGGAAGGAAAGATGAGTAGGAAGACTGGATGAAACCCTGTGGACAAATTAGTGGCTGTGGGATTCAGAAGTGTACATTACCTACCCAGATTCATCTTCTCCAACATCTAGACTAACAGTGTCTACTCTGAGTAATCAAGGGAGGCAGGTAATGAACAGCCTCAGTTCATGTCATTGTGAGTTAGAGAGCTTAGAAAGGTCAGCTAAGTCAAACTATAGAGATGCCTATTTTTCTGAAGTTGGATCTGAGACCAGACTCCATTCCTCGCATCTCCATGTACTAACAAAGGGACTCTAAACAATATCTGTAATAAATACAACTCATAGTAGAATCATTAGACCCACAGGATTTGCTTTACACATAGCATCTTTCCCCAAAAAGGCAGTCTTGCACATCCTGAAGCTCTTCTCAAATTCAAGTGTAATAGAGTACATTTTTTTTAATAGATCTAATTGGTGCAGTGGTACATTGCTCTTCAGATATGCCTCCATCTGAAGACACTTCAATGAGCATATCCTACAGGTATCATGTTAAAGACTGTTCTATGGAGGGATGTGCTCAGAGTCTCCTGTTGACATTGCTCCATTTTATGAAAATCTTCATATTCCCCTGGAAAATAGGCTAGAACGCAGGTATCTGACTTCTCAGGAGAATGAATCTGACACAAGGTTGCTCTGAGGTCATTCTTCCTCAGTTCTTCCCGCTAGTGCTGTTCTACTTTGCATTAAATGCTTAAAAGTCTTTTGAGACAAAGAGAATTGGTCCTTATTAGGGTAATCAGGACATATGCTCTAAAAGTGGGGCACCTGTTTTTTACTTTCAATGCTAATGAATATTTAATTTGCATATAGTAGGACACCATCCATAAATGAAACCAAAGAGGGTAAAAATTTCCCACAAGTGGACAAAAAACACCATACTGGACACATAGCCAAGAGATCCAAGCTATTTCCTTCATCAACCTGATGGAAATTTGGATCTACCATTTCTTTCATCTGGGAGGCTGTCTTTGCCAGCAGACCATGATGAATCTAGGCTTCATTTTGCTTTCATTTTTACGATTAGCTAACATAGAGTTTTTGCTGAGCAGTTATTTGTTTCAGATTTTTCTTCAATAAGAAACAACTAAACTAAATAGAGGTTTTACTAGTCATTCTCCTCTCGTCTCACCTTTCTCAGTTCAACATTTACACCACAAAATCAGTAATTTAAGGAGGTTTTAACCACTGTGATTAGATTGCAAAAGATGGTTAAAAACCCACTGAAAATCAGACCAAAGTCACCACTACCACTAAGGATTAACTCCATTTTCATAACTCTATGTGAATCTTGTGCATCTGGGCTTGTTTTGGTGTTTGTGTGTGAATGTAGCCTTAATGCATATCCCATGCATTTTTTATTTCCTCTGTGAGCTATGAAGATATATTCCTTAACCTGAAAGTGCACATAGGTTAGTATTCTGCATATACAAAATGTCAGTTTATCACTACTAGGGAGACATTTTTATTGTTTACGTGTATTTCCTTTACCTTTTTCCCCTCATTCCTACCTACAAGCAAAATTATTCAAAAGATAAGAAAAAATGTCACAACTTCAGTATATTTTTTTCAGAATTGTTCATTGTTACCAAAAAATACAGCTCCTGAAATACACATTGGACTTAAACAATGATAAAAAAATCAAACAAAACAAAATAAAATAAAATAAATACAGAGAAGAAAAGAAAATAATCTTACTGACATTTCCCTGAAAATTGAATGTTCTTTTTATACAAACACTGAAGACTGGTTTCATTACTGAGTGTCAGAGGGTCACACGATAGCAAAATCTTCTGCATGTCACTCAATCTACACTTCAGCATTTTACCAACAGGAACCTGGTTTCTATAGGGGAAAAAGTACAGGGGTAGGTGTAATGTTAAATGAATAATGAACATATGAGAAAGTTGTAAAGGTGCTCTAACACCTTTATTAACTGCATGGGCAATAGTATCAGGGTATGCCTCCTGAAGCTTAAGAAAAAGACTACCTATTGCCAGATTCTGAAATAATCAACTACCACTGGACTACAGCAGCCAATTTGCAAAAGCATCATGATATTTTTATTTCTATTAGCTAATCATACCTATAATGTTATATTCGCTGTAGGTCTGAAATGGAGCAAGTTGGCAATCTAGTATTATAACCTCAAGTCTGAGGTCTGAGACCAACCTTCTAGCACTGCCATTAAGTCCAAATTCCTGGAAGATTATAATTACATGAGAATGTTAGTTAGCTTGGAAGCCAGAAAGGGGGCCTCGTGGCTAGAGTGGAAGAGAGGGAAACCTTAAAAAAATTAATCCTAAAGGCTTAGAAGTCAGAAACTGAATGAAAGTACATAAAACCAGACAAAACAAACAGAAAAAAACCCAAACCAATCACTTCCGGCTTTCCTTTATCAAACCAGAGACTTTCTCTTGCCTCAATTCTCAGTTCTATCGCTTCAGTTTTAGTCACATCTCTACCCTTAGCTTGCTATGCGACTTTAATCAAGTTCTTGGAAGTTGTATCTGAATGTTACTTACAATCTTCTGTAGAGAATTTTAATTTTTTATGTACATCATCTTACCAATTCTTTATATTTGTTACTTTTCTTCCTCACAGCTAACAATCGCCTTTGACATAGCATTACTTATAATGAACGCAAAAGATTTGTAGACAATTTTCTAAGTCATTATGTTTATTAAGTATACTCTGTCACAGAATTATATGCAATGGGAGTTGTTTTTTTCATGACATAAGTATACATCTGACTCGAATACAGCTTAACTATTTTGCAGTTTCATATGTGGGCATTATTACTCAATCACCTTTCTTAATATTTGTAATGCTCTGAGTTTCAGAAGAGTAAATGGATTATATGGAGGTGAATTAAAATGTGTTCAAAGTAGGTGATGGTAGGTAATTTCCAAACAGGACAGGAGTGAGCCAATATGTGCTCAACAAAAAAATTATTTGCCAAAAAAAAGTCAACAGTAATTTCTTACATACCTGAACTGACTGGCAAAAAAATTTCAACAACACAAAAAGGGACATAGATGGCATCCATGTAAATAGTTACTTAAATTTATTTTTAAAAAATGAATTAAGAACCTCTACAAAACAAAGCCAAGTGTTTTGTGTTGAATTGGATGTTTCTATTAGCAGAAATAATTCGCTCTTCACACTTCTCTGCTTAGCATCATCTGTAACAGATCTGTGCTTTTCAGCAGAATAAACATTTCAAGCAAGGCAAGAGGAGCACTGGACAGTCTTACCAATGTACTTCTTGGAAACACAAAATATTTGAAACAAATGTATCTGATAAAAAGCAGTTTGTCATGATTAAATACTAATGAAATAACAATAAATATGTTCCTTGCATAAATGCTTGACCTTGACAATCAGTTCTGGTATGACTTCATTTGAGTCTTGCTACTACAGCTTCACCATTACCTTTCCGTACCATTCAGGTTTTAAAGCACATCCAGTGTTTGTGTCCTGGTTTCAGCTGGGATAGTTAGTTTTCATATTAGTAGCTGGTGCAGTGCTGTGTTTCGGATTTGGTGGGAGAGCAATGTTGATAGCACACTGATGGTTTTAGTTGCTGCTGGATAATGTTCTTGGGTAACGTTCTTACTAAGTCAAGGACTTTTCAGTTTCTCAGGCCCTGCCAGCAAGAGGGCTGGAGGGGCACAAGGAATTGGGAGGGGACACAGCCAGGAAAGCTGATCCAAACTAACCAAAGGGATATTCCATACCATGGGACGTCATGCCCAGTATATAATCTGGGGAGGCTGGCCAGGAGCAGCTGATCGCTGCTTGGGGACTGGCAGGGCATCGGTCAGTAGGGGATGAGCAGTTGTATTGGGCATCACTTCTTTTCTTTTCTCCCTTCCCTTTGGATTTCATTCTTCTCCTCCCTCCCTCCTTTTCACTATAACTGTTATTGTTACTATTATTATTGCTTTTTAATTTTTATTTTATTCCAATTATTAAATTGTTCTTATCTCAGCCCTTCCTTGAGTATTACACTCCTTTCCAATCCTCCTCCCCATGACTCTGGGTGAGGGGGGAGTGAGTGAGTGGCAGCAGGGCACTTAATTACCAGCCGGGGTTAAACCACGGCAGTTTGTTAGCAGATCAAGGTGCTTGACTGTCTCTCACTCTCCCATGTGAGGTGTTTGCTCATGAGAAAACTTTTAGTCAAGTCAGCAAGAGCTGGAATTTCTCAGCACCTTCAAATATTCCAGATCCTTTAATTACGTGACTTATTAAATTTGATCTCTAATTTGGGGCACTCAAGTTAGAAAATTTCAATGTGAAAATACTAAGCCTACCAAAGACAGTGAGAATTTTCTCCCTATGAATATTTACATCATGCTTTCAAAGGAGAAATTAATAGCAGAGTTTCAAATATGGTCATAACACATTTAAGTCCCTACTTCAAACCTGCCAGGATGCAAGTTTACAAATCTGGCCATCAGCCTACATGAAACTGGAAAAATATTTTGTAATTTTACAAACCTGTTATAGACATGAGCTTTTATTCTATGCCTTAAAAGTCATTATGAATGACAATTGAAACTATGACTGTCTGCCTCCCCCCTCTCAAATACACTGGTGTTGTTTTATGCATAAGCTTTCATTTTCCAGTATCAGCACTATGAACCGCTTTGAAATACCACTGGCTGTTTTGGCGGCTCCACAAGACTGTACAAAGTAAAACAAGCAGAAAGTAGTTGGGTGGGCAAACATAATGGCTAGCAGACAGATGAGTAATCAAAACAAGAGCTTGTATGTTATGTTAGCCTAATATCACTACTTTGTCTTTCTATTCTATTGGCATTTAGAGTGAAAAAGGAAATTCTAAGCAGGACTAAACTAAACACAGTTCATGAATACAAAGTGTTTCTGCCAACAAAGCAAAGATTGCAGCTTATACAATGCAAATGAAGAATTGCTACAAAATTCTATTGTTCATGAATCTGAAAAGCTTTAGCATATCTATAGGGATTATCTAACTCTATGTTGTGTTTACTTGGATTTTCCTTCTCTCCAAAACCTTTTTTTTTTTTTTACTCCCCTGAGACATGTGAGTAAGTATGAGATTTACCTATTTTTGAATCTGGGTAAAAACAGGACTGTACAGACCTCAGCTGTAACTGATAAACTCAAGCATTGGCCTATGACAAAACAAACAAACAAACAAAACAGACTATTTGGACATAATTTGAGTATCACATGCTCCATTACCTGGTGGTCATGGATTACTCTTTGAATCTGGTTTAGTTCCTCATGAGGTTAAGGGCCATTTGCTACACTCTATCATATGAGTTTTAAACTGGGGATGACTCACATTAGTTAGCTTCGAAGTTTATTGTCTCTCCTATATAATCTGCCACAAGTTTTAAGTTGAATTTGAGTTCAGTTAATTTCTATCTAAAAAAATGTAAAGTATGGACCTTTCCACAGAATTTCAGAGAATTATCGAGGTTTCAAAGAACTTACAGAGTGTGTTAGGAGTATTTTCAGTCTTAATCTAAATTAAGTTGCAAATGAAATTCAGAAGATTTAAAAATAACTTAAAAGTTGTATTTTTTTAAAAAATCTCTCTATTTTTCTGGAAGTTTTCCATTATTTGAGAGTATGACCTTTTGTGCTTACAGAAACTAGAAACAAAAATCTTTCAGTAACAGTGAAAAAATAATTTATTTTTTGTTAATAATGTTTTTTTAAAGGAAATAAAGAGCATTTCTATAAATATATGTATTTGCTGAAAATAGAATTTATAATCAGGGAAGTAAAATATGTGACCCACCCTAATAAAACTGTATGTATCTTTGAATGTTCTTCATTAACATCTAGATATAGGACCACACCACCCTCCACACAACTACAAAGACTACAGTAACTCACAAAATTAGTGTGTAAAGTATGCACTGGGGCTGGGAAGTCCATTCAAAGTAACTCAGTCCTTTGTTTTTATACTTTTTGGAAGAGTTAAGAGAGATTCTTTTTGGTCAAATAAAAGAAAAAGCTATGTTGGAAAGTGCTAGTACATCAATACTAAAATTTCCTTCATGGGAACTTGCCAATTTCAATTAAGAAGAAAACTTGAGTACATAATGGATTAATTTTGGTCCAAAAATAACATGCCATCCCACTATAGCTTCAGGGTTGGGTAACTCATGAGTGGAATTAATCTCATGTAACATCAACTGTCTGTTATGTAGGTGTTTGGGTTTGAGGCAATCAGACCTTAATGTTAATACAGGTAGCCAAACAGGCACTTTAAGGGTCTGATTTAACTGTTCTACTTTAGAAGTCTACTTTAGGGTAAGACAAATCATGCCCAGAAATTCTTAGTTTTGTCTGTTGACCCTAGATGCTGTTTCAACAGCTAATGCAAATGCATACATAGAATCATTGAGTTTTTTAGGTTGGGAAAGACCTTTAAGATCATCAGATCCCAGAATTAACCCAGGACTCCCCAAATCCATGACTAAACCAGGTCCCTAAGCACCTCATCTGCATGTTGTTTAAACACCCCCAGGGATGGTGACTCCACCATCTCCCTGGGCAGCCTGTTCCAGGGCTTGACTGCCCTCGCAGTGAAGAAATTTTCCTTAATATCCCATCTAAACCTCCCCCGGCACAACGTGAGGCCGGTTCCCGTGTCCTGGCGCTTGTTCCCTGGGAGCAGAGACCGACCCCCCCCTGCCTACAGCCCCTGCCAGGCAGCTGTAGGGAGCCACCAGGTGCCCCTGAGCCCCCCCTCTGCAGGCTGACCCCCCAGCTCCCCCCGCCGCCCCCCCCCAGCCCCTGCCCCAGCCCCTGCCCCAGCCCCTGCCCGGCTCTGGACACGCTCCAGCCCCTCTGCGTCCCCCCTGCCCTGAGGGGCCCGACCCTGAGCCCAGGCCCCGAGGGGCGGCCGCACCGGTGCCCAGCACAGGGGGACGGGCACTGCCCCGGCCCTGCCGGCCACAGCGCTTCTGACAGCGGCCAGGGCGCTGCTGGCCCCCTTGGCCACCTGGGCACGCCGGGGGCTCCTGCCCAGCGGCTGTGCCCAGCGCAGAGCCCCCCCGGCCCTTTCCCCCGGGCAGTTCCCAGCCCCCTGCCCCCAGCCCGCAGCTGCCGGGGGCTGCTGTGCCCCACGGGCAGGGCCCGGCACTGAGCCCCGCTGCCCCTCACACCACTGGCCTCGGCCCCTCGGCCCGCCTGCCCAGAGCCCCTGAATCTAATATTAAAACCTAGTGTTACTTCCACAGTCAAAAATGCATCAGGAAGCTGAATCAGATGTTTCTGCTATGTAGACACAGACTTTAACGGAGGAATAGGAATTTTCTGTACTGGTGTATCCATGAAGGCAGTTAAAATTATTAGAAACCAGAGTTTGATACTTGTCTGTGTGTTGGAAGGGGAAAGTAATTTCCCCTCATTGCACCTTGAGAACTTTTTTGTATCTGTAATATTTGGACAAGAATGCTGGTTTGTTCCTTGGTTTTTTTCTTTTTTTTTTTTTTTTTCCCTCAGATGTAGCTTACCAGATGTTTAAACTAGGAATCTAAAAAACGAAACCAACTTATTAAAGGTAACTGTAGCTCAGAGAAATTCACATCTTGATGTGACGGCCAAGCCATATGTAGTTTGTGATAAGTTTGATCTTCGAACTGCTTTAATTGATCTTCATCGAGCTATTGTTCTGTCCTGTGTTGTGTAAGATGTGAGGCAGCACAAAAAGAGTTACTGCATAGTCTACTGACACCTTGTTAGACTTCCATATTTGCTGATCAGCCTTGCTACTGCACAGTTCTCCTCTATTCTTACACTGACATAATTGCTATATCACTGACCAAGACTTTTCCTTCTCAGCTTCCCTTATTATTTATTTGCATGCCTAAAATCACACAGAAGGATTGCTTCACTAAAATTAGATGTTGTTTTCCATGTAATCAAGGATGTTTGGTCATTTGAAAAGTTGACTGTCTTCAAAAGAGTCTTGCCTATATCTTCATTTTGAGAAAGTAGCATGCGAATGCTTTGTTTGAAAGCTGTTGGTATCCATGGTGAAAGTATTCTGAAGTGCGGTTTGGATCAGCCATCACAGAGCACTGGAACGTGGAAAATACAATAAACTATTTGATAATATAGTAAGGGGTGGGTGGGGGTGTGTGTAGGGGGGGAGGGGGGAAGTGGAATGGAATGGAATGGAATGGAATGGAATGGAATGGAATGGAATGGAATGGAATGGAAGAAAAAAGAAAAAAAAACACACAAAATTCAGGAAGTCATGGAAAGTGCTGGGATACCATGAATTTCACCTTCTCCCTGTTGAGAAGTTAAATAAAAACTCCATTTGAAAAATGTGCAGCACTCCACACCCCACACCCCCAAAAAAGGATGCTGCATCAGAAAAAAAGGGATTCACTGCATTTTTCAAATTTGTGCTATTTCAGTCAAACCTGTGCTTCAGTTCCAGAGCAGCACAGCCTCTGTATGTATTTCAACCTAAAGGTGGAAAAGTCACTTAAAGTTTTGAGCATCCATCTGATTTTTTTTTAATCAAGTCTCTAGTCACCTGACAGAGAGTTTATTTTGAAACAGATAGCTCCTTCGTGCTTTTAAAAGTTTTTTAATCTGAACATACTACACCAAAACTTTTTAAAGAAATTTTTCACTTATGAAAATGATATCTAGACATTATTCATCACTTTCTAGCTATGTTTCCAAGATTTTTATAAAGAAAAGAGTCATCTTTCCCCTTTTAGGAGGAAAGAAAAGTGAACCATAGAGAGAGCTGGGCTATTAACTTTTTAACCTCTCTGGGTACTTGTAATCTGGGTTTTTTTTTGTACTGTGTTTTCGTGGCTTTTTTTGTACCCAAAACACCAGTCAATGAGGAGTCAAGCTACAAGTATGTATATGGGCATTTGGGATCAGTTTTTCTTCCTTCAAAAATCAGTGGGCTTCAGCATTCTCCTTTCTGTTGTATCTATCATACTGTGCAAATATATCCAATCCAGCCTTGTTAGCAAGATACCAGTACTGCTTAATATTTTAATTAATGACATAGACAGTGGGATCAAGTGCACCCTCAGCAAGTTTGCAGGTGACACCACAGTGAGTGGTGTAGTTGGCACACCTGATGGACGGGATGCCACCCACATGACATTTTTTACAGTTAGGATGGTGAAACACTGGAAAAGTTTGCCTAGAGAGATGGTAGATGCCCCATCCCTTGAAACATTCAAGGTCAGGTTGGATGGGGTTCTGATCAAGCTGATCTAGCTAAAGGTGTCCCTGGTCATTGCAGATGGGGCTGGACTAGATGGGCTTTCAAAGTCCTTTCCAACTCCAACAGTTCTATGGTTGTATGCTCCCAGGATGCAGATTTTGATTTCTTTATACAACTTTACAATGTGCTTTATAACAGAAAAGTTTGGCCCACACAAATATCTGCTCCACTTTCTAGAAAAAACAATAAATCCCAATAATAAAGTATTTTATGTTGTGTACACCAGACAAATGAATTGTTCCAAAAGAGATTATGGTCTAGTAGATAGTGTATTGGATTGTAATTCCATTGGCCTTGGTTTTATATGTGGGTCTGACAAAGGCCTGCAAGGACACCTTTCTGAAGTCAGTTAATCTTGTCTGTGCCTGGTTTTGATAGCTGTATGGTGGGAATAAAGGCAGGATTCTGGTTTCTAAAGCACTGATATCTACTGAGCTCTGCACAGGAGTTAGGAGGTATTATTAGTAATAACATTAATGTTAATAAAATGATAAGAAAATAAAAACCACTTTTCTACCAAATACAGATATCTATCCAGTATTTTTTAAAAGTGAACCAAGCTCATTGTGATACATTTGCAACTTTTTTCTTCATCTTCTTTTAGTTGTGCAGTCACCTCTGTACTATAAGCATTGAGCCTGGTCTGAGGAACTGAATGCCTCCAGGTAGTTAGAGTGCAACAGGTGTGAGCTGGAGTTCATTCTCCAGTTGAGTTTCATCCATAGGGAGTGCAGGTTATGCAGTCCAACACCACTCCACAGCAAAAGCTGAGGTCTGCATGGATGATCAGATCTACTTCAGACCTTTACATCTGATTTGTACTGCACTAAGCACTGAGTTACTAACTTGGGGTGGCAATCTGATGCCTATTTACATCCTATATACCTGTAAATCTGACTTCAGCAACCACGTCACAAAACCATATTCCAGACAATAGTGTTTTCTAGAAACATTATCCTGCAGGAAGTTCAAATACCTGAAAAATAGGGAGAAGGAATGAATGATCCACAGGCTTGAATTACATTGAAGAATGAGCAGGACAGATAAACATCAATACTTCCAGTCTTGAACATATTGTAATTATAAGCAACCTCCAGGACCCAAGCTTGACAGCCCACCAGTTTTCAAAGTCACTATTGCAAGGACACTAGCCACACATAAAGAGGTATGGCCAGAAACCATATGTGATGACCAGATGCTAGAACAGATGCTGGCAGCTGCCATAATTGGAGGATCTTACACACACAGAAAAAGGAAAAAAAAAAAAGTGATGGGAGGTTGCCTTTGCTCTCTTCATCTATACTCTGAATGTCCTTTTGTGGTATCTCAGGATTTGGGACTATGAACAACTCTGAAGAAAACAATTTCAAAGGAAACAGCCAATTTCAATGGGCTGATGCAACACAACTGATATTTATAGGATTTTCTAGGGGGCTGTGGCAGAAAAGTCTCTGAAGGCCTTAAAAGAATATATGGCTATTTACAAAATCAAAGAGAATCAAAATCAAAGAGAAAAGTTCATGAAAAGTACCTACAACCATTTACCCAAATAACAGTAAATAAAGAAGTATCCTCATTATTCTAAAGAATATTTTTCCAATGGGTCTGAAAAAATTCTCTTCTAATGTTTCTTTTTGTGCTATTCAGACCAGAGCTTTGTTATTGTGACAGATGACAGAAGTTATGGGATCTAAACCCATTTAAATAAGGATGCCAACTGCAACCACAGAAACAGCTTTTAATCCAGCATACCATTTTTCTGCGTTTTGGTACATTCGATGCTCATTGTACAACACATCCAAGACTGCCATCTAATGCTGTTCAGGAAAATTCTTAGTTCAATCATATGTTTTTGGCATAATATAACGCCAGTAGGAACACTGTGGCAACATAAAAAAAAACTCTTAGAAGATAATTTTTTTTAATCAAAGGAAAACATTTTGTTTTGCTACTGCTGTTTAATTCCCTGCTGGTTTGGATGTTAGGCAATAAGTAAAAGCAAATTTTAAATTATATAGCTGTGATGAAAAATCTTTTAACAGAAAATTCTACAAAGTTGCATTATGTAACATGATAAACATTGACCTATAAATGTTTATTTATGCATTGTCTGTTTGCTTAAATTTATCAGTAGGTTGAACATTCATGCCACTTGCAAATTCTTATCTGAACTTGTTTCTAAATGCCTTGCAAATAAAAGCTCCTGTAAATACTAGAGTTTGATCCAAAGCCATTAAACTAGATAAGATCAATAAGCTGATTGGCTTCAAATAGCTGTGGATCATGTACTTGAATAATACATCAGTTACCTTGATTTTTAGTATGTTGGTACTTAGTCATTCATTATTAAAAATAACATTTATTTAATCTTGCTGAGAATGTCTGAAGATTGTCGTATGATACAAGGGAAGAAATGCTTTTACATGAGTAAATTCCCTAAAGGAATACTGTGAGATTTATCAAAATGGTAGTTGATAGAGTATAAGGAAATAAAATGTATTTCTTTGTTGAGCTTATGCTCCAGATTGGTACTTGTATTTTGAACTGTATTAATTCCATGCACTGGTTACTTGTGTGGGCAATGAGGAATTACTATCACTGCCAGCTACCGCATCCTAGCCTTCCTTTAAACCTTCCTTGTACACTGACCTTCACAAGCAAAAGTTGTAGGCAATTCTGAAACTACTGACAGAATTAAACATTCAGGGATCTCATGACCTGTTCACCCACTTGAAGGTAGACCGATTCAATGTTAAGACCTATCTCTCTGCACTACCAGCATGAAACAGTACTGTCTAATGGAGTGCAGATTTGGATGTGTGATAACATGTATTCTCTGAATACCTATAAAGTCCTTAAACTTCACCAGCAGTGCTGGACCCCTTTGGCTTGACTTTCTGGAAGTGGTTCATCCCATATGTTATCACAATTTGGAAGAATAATTCAGTTCACAATATTAACGTTAAAATGATCATCACCTGGCATCTCCACCACAAGGATGAGCAAGTGACTTAACATTCCTCATGGATCCAGGATTTTGTGTAAATTTGTTTAAAACTCTTTAGTAAGGGTTCAGTGCCATGACTATAACAAAAGAAACCTATGCATAAATTGAGATTCTGGAAAATACAGTACAGATTCTATGTAAAATATGTACAATATGTCAGAATCCACTGGCTTAAGGACTGATGTTTTCAAAATTATGTGTAAAGCACATGATTGATTACTTGACGGTGTACCTGTCAACAAAGAAATTTCTTCAACACTTGGTAACATTCTGGTGGATTCTGATTTCATGCATGCCTCTAAAATTTGCCATTGAAATCAGTGTTCAAGCTCTGCTGGTTGACTAGATGTGCTTGGATTAAGTCCTACTGATGATCTTTTCTTTTGGGATTTGGGTTTTTCCAGTTAAATCCAAATTTGATGGGCTTAATCTAAATAAATGGAAATGTATCATGTCAGCTGAATCCCACATTGAACATCTAACTCATGGGTCTTCAGTATAATGCGTGTGTCAGGCTGATACCTTTGCTCCCATTACAGGGTTTGAGATCTGAGGTTCAGTTCAGGTGTCTCCACATGGATGTCTTACAGCAGCACAGATGCCTAGGGCATCTGAGACATCCAGACTGATCTGGCAAATATGAAAACATTCTTACAGGAGCCCCGTGTCCTTCTGCAGCAGAAATGGGAAGTCAGGCAGGATACCTGGGGCATCTTGAACAGTGCTGGGCACATTTGTGTACTCATCTGAGTAGGGTCTAAGGAATCTGTGGCATTGTTATTACACAGATGGTTTAAAATCAGTGTGCTGAAAGAGTGTATCTGTACTGAATATACCTGGAAATATACAGATAGCTAGATAGCTGCACTAGAAACTCCTAAAATTAAGCAGACAAAAATTGCTTTCATGGCTTTCATGCAGATTCAAGTGAATAAATGTAAAAACTGCTTCATTTTCTATGAACTATGTCTACTACAACGGAAAGTTTAAGTAAGTTTTCTGGGATACAAACAATAAAAAGGATTGAAATAGGCCAAGGATGAAAAGTATGCACAATTTAATGTGTATTTACTGCAATACATAACAATAATCATCAAATCTAAAAGTAAACTGAATGTTGCATACTACTGTTATTCAAATTAGTGATAACTTGTGGAAAAGACTTTGTCTGCAATTAAGGATTCTGATTTAGAGATTTTTTGAGACTATATGTTTCACAGACCCAGCAACCAATACACCCAAAACTATGAAGCTTAACATCCCCTCTGTCAATTTTAAGAGGCATTTAGACAACACCTTTAAAAACAATATGCTTTAACTTTTGGTCAGCCCAAAGTAGTCAAGCAGTTGGAGTGATGGTTGTTATAGGTCCCTTCCAACTGCAACCCTTCTATTCTATTTGATTAAATTTGATTCAGTTCAATTCAATTTTACTCTTATTTGGGGGGAACAACAGCATCAGTTTTAACAGCTTTAAGGAGGTCTATACCATTATTCCTTGAACTTGCCATAACCAATAAGTGGACAAATAATTACTCTCATCATTGGGAGGAAAAATCCTCATGGGCAGTATTCAGCTTCCTCCTCTGTTCCTTTTCCTTTCTACTGGGAGGATTTTACTCTTTGCTGTTTTGAGATCATGTCAGTAACTTTCTGCTTGCTTGTTATTTCAAACATAGTCACAAGGTATATTGAGAATCAAAATTGCTTCGGTACTTGACAGTATGGTCTTTGTAAATCCTTCCTTATCCCTGTATTGTAGAAAGAAAGTAAGGATTTGCAAGTGAAAGGGAGGGAGTTCTTCATTCAGGATTCATTGACTTAATTGGTGAAACTGTTCTGAGATTTGTAAGCATGCCATGGGACTCAGAAATACTTTGTGAGATTTGCAAAATGCACAGGCCTTCCAATTTCAATAACATACTCCTGAAATCAGCTGAATATCGTACTAGTAGCTTAAAACAAAATCAGTTCGTTTGTAACAATGCCTGTTCAATTTTTCATAGATCACAGACTCAGAGACATCTCAGTTACCAAGATTCAGTGCTTTCCAAGACAGGTGCAGCTGTGAGTTGTTATTTTTCTCCTGACAAGATGCCTGATGGCAAAGGAACGGACAGCCAGGTATCAAGTATTGGACTGTTAGAGAGCAGATAGGAAGAGGGCTCCTGGCGCTGGTGGGAGATGTAGGGTCAGACCCTGTGCAAAGACTGTTACAAGAGTTTGTTCTCAAGGCTAACATAGTAAAGACATTAATAAATTGAAATGGCATTTTTTCTGCCACCTTTGTAAAGAAATCTGAAAAGGTCTTAGATGACTGTTGGTTGTTTTTCTTACTTTGGCCCTTCTAATGGGAACAGACTCATATTCAAGAAGTGCCTGAAGGAAAGGGACCCACAATGGACGAACACTGCTGTTTATTAATACCCTCATTAGTGTATTTCTGCAGAACTTGATCCAAATCTTGTTGGGATCAGTAGCAAGGTTTGGATTCACCATTTCAAGAAACGGGAGACAAAACCACCTGTATTATTAGTGGCCAAATATAGCTTTGTTATCTATTTAAATTAGAATAGAATAGAATAGAATAGAATAGAATAGAATAGAATAGAATAGAATAGAACACAATACAATAGAACAATATTTCAGAAGAATATTTTCAGTTGGAAGGGACCTGCCAACAATTATCTAGTCCAACTGCCTGATCAGTTCAGGGCTGACCAAGTTAAAGCACATTATTAAGGGCACTGTCCAAATGACTCTTAAACACTGACAGGCTTGGGGCATCGACTGTCTCTCTAGGAAGCCTGTTCCAGTGTTTGACCACCCTCGATAAATAAATGCTTCCTCATGTCCAGTTTAAACCACCCCTGGCACAGCTTTGCACCATTCCCACACGTCCTATCACTGGATACCAGGTAGAAGAGCTCAGCACCTCCCTCTCCACTTCCCCTTCTAAGAAAGCCGTAGACAGCAATGAGGTCACCCTTCAGGCTCCTTTTAAAGGTCTTAACCAATATCTATGATCTCAACAACAAAGGTTCCTGCTGTTATTTATAAAGCATGTCAAGATCATGGTTCTTGTCCCTGTAGGTGTTAGACAAATATATAAAAGGATAAACGCCATGTTCTAATAAGCTAATAAGATGGTAGCTGACCATAAATAACAATAACAGGAACATAAGAAAGAAGGATGACAGCAGCAAACATAGGAAGATTACACAGGTAACTGCTGAAGAAGTTGGTGCCCTATTGAAGGCAAAATTTTTTTCTATTTACAAGCAAAATAAATGTAATTAATGGTCCATGGCTGATTCAGAACCAAACCATCATATGTTGGCCAATTCCTCATAGACATCACAGCAAACACACCTCATCTAAAGCTTACAAGAAGCAGGTAAGTGGGTAATGCACTGCTTCCATGCTCAGCGTAAGACAATTATTATTTTAATTTTTTTACAATGAGAAAAGACCCATTCTCAAAGGCATTTTGCCCAGTTTCAGTGGTAAGAAATTTTGATTTATTTTTATGGATGAAAAGGAATTACTCAGTGTACTGCAAGTTGTTTGTTGTCTTGTGAAACAAGGTTATACATTCTGTGAACTAAGGTAAACAATAAAAAAAAAAATCTCCCAAATTAATATCTGAATATAACTTAAGTACAAAAGCTTCACAACTGCCCCATGTTTCATGGCTGGAGCTGTGTGCACCTCAATGGACAAATTGTAGCTGAGAGGGAGAGGTTCTGGTAGGACTTGGTCTTTTCTCTCAGACCACACCATTTTTCTATACATCCATTTACACATTTATAGCCTAAGCAGTGGTGTAAATACTCCATTATTAAGAGACCTGAAATACACACCAGACTAGGAAGCAATTGCAGGACAACAGGCCAGTGTCACCTCTGCACCATCCATATTTCATCAGTCAAAGCAGATATATAAGGCTACTTTCCTTGATTAGAGAAGAAAGTGAGATTTGTTAGGAGAAAAGTGCTACAAAAAAAACAGATAAAATCTGGGAGGTCTTTAAAAACAACTGAAGTACCTAAAATGTCATAAATACACATCTAAAAGGGAGGTCAACATTAGTTATAAACCTTCCAGGCTCAATAAGAGATTGGAAGCTGCACTTAGAAACTAAAAGGCAGTATTTAGCAAACAGAAAAGTGAAGCAACAGCTATCAACTAGAAGGGCAAGTTATAGGTTTTAGGAAATTAAGGCAGCAAAAAGCAAAATCTCTGACTAGCTGGAATAAGGTAGGTTCTAAATAATAGCTATAATAGAATTCTGATGCTTAGGGGCGTGGCAGAACTTTTAATGACAATATTTCTGTTTTGTATTTTGAAAGAAGCAGGAGGATGTATTTGAATCATGTGAACATGATAAAGTATTTTCCAGCCCATTAGTAACTGTGGAGGGTGTTAAACATCTCCCAGAGATAAATAATTTTAAATCAGCAGGCCAGGATACTTGCATGGATGGATTCTGTGTGAGTTGATGGAGGACATCTGTAGTTCATGCTCAGAATTTTTAATAGATAGCAGGAACAGATAGGGATGGAGGGAAAACACCAGCAGGCTGGATGAATCCTAGCACTGTGCTGTTTCAGAGATGGTAAGCAAGATGCTCTAGGATACTATGGACAATTCTCTGATATCTGTCACAGACAAAATTCAAGGAAAAGCTGATCCTGGTATAAATTCCTAAATGATTAGGCTGGAAAGGTGATAAATGCCCTTTTTTCCCCAGGAATATCAATGCAATCAAAGCAAAAAAAAAAAAAAAAAAAAAAAATGACAGGCTTGATAACTGCAAGCATACTAAGACTTCTGAAGAGTGTAGGATTTAGTGTTTCACTACCTTCTGGCAAAAGTTGTCAAGAAAGCACATTAGGTGGGCTGAGAACTAGCTAACTGTCTTTTCTCAGAAGGAAGTTCAGCACAGAATTATTGTCAGCTTAGGGAGAAAGAAGAAATGAAACAGATTTGCAAAGACTGGCCTAATGCCACTCAGTATTTTCATAAGAAAATCAGAAGAAAAAAAGCAGGTGACATCACAACTGAAAGTGTGGGAAATTGTGATGAAGTCAGATCAGTTTGCAAATGAAAAATAGCCCAGTAAGGGTAACATGGATTCAAGTGTTTACACACAGGCAGCACAATGTTGAACAATGAGGAAGAGGCAATGAAGACCATACCTGTAAAAAGAAAGCCTGTGTCCTGGGGAACAAGAACTGAAAGAATTTAATGAGTCAGTGTAATTGGGGCAAATCTTGGACCCAAGCTATTAACTCAGTCTTTTGACCTGTGAACAAGAGATTGACTTGTGGGATCTGTAAAGGATTCTGCACCGAGACAAATACTACTGCAGGGCAACTGTTTATCTTGTTATTTTGAAAAAAAATTATTAACAGTGATTTAAGGGCTGGAGAAGTTTTACACCAAAAGACCTGAAGAATTTGATTTGTTTAGCTACTCAAGAAGAAGGGGCAACCTCTTTACCATGTTAAACAACTTCATTAAGACAGTGTGCTGTGTGCCAAAATGTTCTTTATTCTGACAAAGATACAACGAGTAAATTTAAAGGTCCAACCAGATGAAAGTGAATAAGAGTTAAGACATTTTCTTTTAAGAGTAAGGATGTTTAACTATTGAAAAACAGTGACAAGGGAAGTAACAATCCAGTTGCAGAGTTTACTGGTAAGATAATGAGGACATAAAATAAAATGTACTATTTTTTTTAAATTCTACCAATCCCTGATATATTGTACAGTAGCGCACCTGTCAGGAAAGGTTTATAATCCAGACAGTATTAGCGCAACTCATAGGCAAGTCTTGATCTTGGTGGCCACAAAGGCAAAACTTCTATTGATTTTAATGGAATAAGCAATTAGTGAAGTCTGGTAAAATGTCAGACTAGATGGTGATCAGTAACAACATATCTGAAGTGATTTCTTGATATTTTCATTCTAGTCAATAATTTTTGGCTCCTTTGAAGTGCAGCTCAGCTGTGGCCAGTTATTGCTGCAGTGATCATTATCTCACAGATCTGCCAAGCACCTAAAACCCTTGTAGAATTTGCTTCATTTTGCAAGACAAAAGATTTTGCAGCAAAACCAGAGCAGCTAATTGATAACATATAAATAACACTGTTTAGTTGAAGAAAGAGTGTGATTTTACTTTTTTGCTTATCTGGTTACTGAAATCTCTACTTTTATGCATTTTGAAACAGTGATTATTTTATCATAGCGTAGATTTCTGTGTCAGATGCAGGAAGAGATTTCTAATCTGTGAGGAAACAAATCAAACAGGCAAATATTACTAACCATGAACTAACACTGCATGAAAGAGAGCATGCAAATTCAGACCACTAACAGTTAATACAATAATTACCCAAGTCATTTATTCAGTGTAGGAGTAACATTTGCACAAGCAACTTAGCATATGGTGATAGCAAGTGCAAATATGGTTGACTAAGAGAATTTTCACTGTGCTATCTCTGATGATCAACTCAATGTAAAAGACTATCAATAAGGAATATCCATGGAACAGATCTTTAAATCCTTGCAATTTTGTAATCTCTTTCCAATTAGCCACAGGCTAGTATGTTCCCACTGGTTGTTAATATCTATATCAAAGTTCAGGTATCATCTAGGGTAGCTCATGAATGGGAGGCCAATTTGATAGGCAGAATGTTCTTACCACCCTACAAGACAACCCATCAAGATCACATTGGTAGAATATATTTGCAAAGGAAAAAAATCATTGGCAAAAATGTTCTAATGCATTGCACTACAGCTGGCAGATTAAAAGTATGATTAAATGTATCTTCAAAAACAGAACCATCCTGTCAGTAACCAGCAGGAATAGGGCAAAAACTGTAGACTATTAGAACAACATGCTATTATTGTTTTTTCATTTTGTTTTGTTTTGTTTTTAAGGCATGCCTGGCAGCTGAATATTTTCACCTTGTCTGCAATAACCAGTCAAGCAACTCAGCAAATGCAATGACAACTTGATAAGAAAAATGATGTGTTCAGAGATATAAATAGTTTGAGCATACACTTCTATTTCCATAGATTCAGAGAGGTTAGGAATATATCTTACATAACAGAAAAAAAAAAACTGTTGACAACTATTGGGCACTCTGCAATACACATCTTAACCACAGTCTTTTAAAAATGAGGGAAAAGAAAATAAAGTATTTTCATTTTTTTTACCATATGATGTATACTCAGAAACCCTGCAAATTATACATCCCCAAGAGCATGAATCAGAAGCACAAGTATAAGCTTATGACTTGATAGATGCAAAAGTGGTATAAATTGCTGTTAACATTGAATTTGATTGCAGCTTTGCCCAGTCTCCAAAAAGGACCAAATGCATCAATATCACACAAGGATTCCCCCTGGCTCCCTCTTCACTGTGTTTTAAATGCAATCACCAGGCCAGGCTTGGGGCAGAACTGGTTGATTATCTGGATTTTTTTTCACAGGTTCTTGTTTGGATTTGGTTTTAGCTTGAACCTATTGGGATGCTGACAGTGTTGTACAAAGAATGATGAGGGTTGCCTATATGGACAAAGTTTTATTCATGGGATCTCTAGCTGGTGGCATACACTGACAAAAGGAGAAGTTACTTTCAGGGGATAAACAGAAAGAGAGATAGAATGGAAACGTGAAAACTCCTCCCCAGAGCCCAGCCCAGAAAGAAACAGTACTGTCTCCTGGATGGGAAACCTCTTCTAGATGTCCTCTCCAGTGCAGCAGATACTCCCTCATCCCTCATGTCCTGCACAATCTTAGCTGATGGTTCCTGCCTATGGTCCTACTAGCACTCCCTGGAACAAGCTTTGATCACAGTTTACACACTGATTAACCTCTAAACTTTGTGCATATATATTTTTAGATAAGTACTGTTGGCTATTTAAATAGTTTTTATGTACTGAGTCATTCATTAAGTCTTCTTTTCTTCTACTACAAAGTTATACACTAAAAGCTACAAAACAAATGGCAGATGAAGAAGGAGAAAGAAAAGAGTCATTCTCAAATCAGTGTCAACTGCTTCCAGGAGAAACTTGACTAAATCTGTGTTTCAGGATTTGCAAGTGCAACGTCATGAAAACAACATGCAAGAACAACAGCGTAATGTATGCAAGGGTAAAAAAACCACAGCAGCACCAGGGCGCATAGGTGAAGGTAGGAGAGTGGGGTCACAAGTGAAATGGAAAGTCCTCAGTGTGAGAAGGGTCATGACACCCTGCAACATGAAGAATACTCCAAGTCTTTCCTCTGCTTTAATGCACAGTCAGGTGGGCAGCCACCTGCAGAGCGCTCTCACATGTTGTGCCTGCCCTCTGGTCCTCCAGGCACCCCATCTGTCCTTGTGGTGATTCACCCACCCAGCTCTGGGCAGATATGTGGTGGGAGTCCATCTTAGGGAGACCCCAGTGTTACCTAGACCTGCCACAGGTGGGAACTGCAGGCAATCTGAATTTAGGCTAGCTGTGAGGGTGATGGAACTGTAGGCAGTTGAGTCTTGAGGATGGACTGGAGACAGGCCATTTCATTCTCAGTACAGTCATAGCAGCTGTAACCAAGAAGCTTGTGTTTCTTGACCAGGTTCAAAAAAGAGGTTCGTTCACCTCAGCTAGCTCAAATTACTCTTTTTGATACATATGGCAGAGGGCTTACAATGTCATTGCCCGCATAACTAAGAACAGTTCCAGAAGCTCTGTGGGAGCTGCTCTCTGTCCTTCACTGCCATCTGCAATGTGGGTAACCCCATGGAGGACAGGAGTCCCTCTGTCCTCCTATGCAAGCAAAGTCAAAATACTTGCTTTAGGGCTTTACCATTCTCCGCGACTTTATCAACATCAACTAAAGAACACTTAGGCCCATGTCGCTTCATATCTCCATATCTGCACATGGGAAAGAAATTATCATGTATCCACTTGTTTTTCTGGCAGCATGGGAATACATTAGGAAATTTCTGTCACAGGATCAGATCTTAAGAAGGGGTTAGACCTCCAGTCAAGAAACAAGGTAGATGATATCCAAAAATAACGAAATTAACAAAACCTGACCTGGAAGTTTCCTAAACTCACTTGGTTAGATCTCATTATAAGTGAATTCTTTAAAGTTAGATAGGAATAATAAGTCTAACTTAAAAAAATAAATACATGTGTATCAACATCGACACATCAGACTTTATGATAAATAATAAACCTCTCTTAGTGTAGGTTATTAATTTAATGAAGCATCTGGAGGTTTGTGGTAAGGAACAATACTGGGCTGCATGAGATTCTGCTTCTAGGGAGCTCCTAGAAAGATGAAAGAAAGGTTACATGGCACAGCTACAGGAAAGTGTTCAGTTCTTTTCTCATCCAAAATAACTCTTCCTCAACAAAGTAGTACATAATCTAACAATATTGTATTGCATGTTATTAGCAGGATCCTAGGGGACATCATCATTTTCCCACACCAAATTTAGACAGGTTAAAGAAAAATACATCTTGGAGGAAGATTTTAATTTCATTTTATGGAACCATACATAAACCCTTGTGAATAATGTTTTCCTCTTGTCCAGTCAGGGAAGGTCATGTTCAACCTATTCTAAAATTTGAGCCTGATGAGGCAATGAAGAACAGGGTGGCAAAAATACAAATCTAAACTCAGATTGACCTACTTTTAGCCACAGACACGAAGACTGCAAACCTTAAAGAGCTCATGTGTCAGACATTGTCCTTGTTTTTACATCTGCTGCATAGAAGAGCTGAGAACAAAACACAAGCCTGCCATGGGAAAAGCAAACCAGCAATCAAAATAAAATCTTTTCCCAAAATGTTAAAAGTCCCTTGAAGGAAATCAATATGTGAAATGTATCTTATGAAGAGAAAACATAGGTGTCTTTGGCACCTTGATTATTCTGTACAAATAACAGTAAATATTTTTAACATAGCAACATGTCAGTTGTACTAATGGGAAATTAATTTGCAAGATTCTGTGCAAAGATTGAAATGGCATGATTCTTCCCTAGCAAGCCTTTTGTCACACATTCACAGACATGCTGAAAAAATATATTGACAGTCAAGGGCAGAGGGATATATCCCATTTACCAAAATGGACCCTGTGTTTTCCTTCCTAAAATTCACAATTCTGATTTAAATCCCTTCCCATTCATGTAATTAGGAACAGAGCCAGAACAATGAGTGTTGAGTCAGATCAATGAATGTTCTTGGAAAACCTACCTATAGCTACAACTATAATAGTGCAATAAGGTGTTTCTGAATAATTTTTCGCCTTTCAAACGAAGGTCATATTATGTTCTTGGAAGTGAAAGCATACAGCTCACTGTGTATCTAATCCAAGCTGAGTGTTTCTCTGGATGACCTGCAGAGCAGTCTGGCAAAAAGATAGTGATGCAGATGCAATGACCAAAAGCACTGTTCTCCCTTCTCCTTGCAATCCTTTGTATCTATCTTTTATGGAAAAAAATATTGCATCCAAGTTGCTAGGTGAACAGTATAAATCACTCACACAGTCAGATTGAAGTCTTTGCTTCCAGACTTCCAGAACAGGCTCAGATTCCTGTAACAATGCCATAGTCTTGGCTCTCATATGTGTCTCTTCACAGCTTCTGGAAAGGTTCAATCCAGAATTGTCTACTGTGAATGCCAAGGCTTGCTCACTGATACTAGGCTACAGACATCAAGCTGCAATGGCAACTCTGCTGAAGAAGCAGAGAGACAACTTGGAAGGCAGAAAAGAAACCAAGCCTCAGCCAAGATGGCAAAACAAGGACTTACAGCTCATATTTCACAAATTAATGTTGTGGACACTTGCACACAAGCTCTTGTCCTGTCATTGAGAAAATATGAAAAAGGCAATTCATAGACTATTGATGTCAGCTTGAAAGAGCAGAAGGAGAACAAGGAAGGAATAATTCATTATTGATAACCATTGCAGTGCATAATACAATGATCCTTTGTTTCCTTACCATTAAAACCTCAAAATCAAAGTCCAGGATGACATGTTCAGCCCACCTATTTCCAAACTGATTCTTCAGTTACTCTTTCATTGGGAAAATATCAAGCATATCATATCTCTTCTTCACATTGTTCAGCACCCAACAAGTATCAACCACTCCCAGAAGCAAGAAAGTACGTGGACTAGTAGGTGGTGGAGAAGAATACATCCAGTTTATCCAACATAAATTTCATCCTTTTACAAGACAAATTCTAAGCTTTTTCAAAACCTGAAGTAACCTTTTCTTGTATGTATACATACCCTTAAATAAATTGAGAATCTAAGAGGAGAGAGGAGAGGAGAGGAGACGAGAGGAGAGGAGAGGAGAGGAGAGGACAGGACAGGACAGGACAGGACAGGACAGGACAGGAGAGCAGAGGGGAGCAGAAGACAGCAGAAATGAGTGGAAGAGAGTGGAGGAGAAAAGATTAGAGTGGAGGATAGCGGAGGAGAAGAGATTAGAGCAGAGGAGAGTGCAGGAGAAGGGATTAGATTGAAGGAGAGCAGAGGAGAGGGGAGAAGAAGAGAAGAGTGGGGGAGAGGAGAAGAGATTAGAGTGGAGAAGAGCAGAGGAGAGCAGAGGAGAGCCAAGGAGAACGTAGGAGAAAAGACTAGAGTGGAGGAGAGTGGAGGACAACAGATTAGAGCAGAGGAGAGCAGCAGAGAGCAGAGGAGAAGAGAATAGAGAGGAGGAGACCGCAGGATAGCGGAGGAGAGCAGAGGAGAGCGGAGGGGAGTGGAGGGTAGTGGACGAGAGCAGAGGAGAGTGGAGGAGAACAGATAAGAGCAGAGGAGAGCAGAGGAGAAGAGATTAGAGTGGGGGAGAGTGGAGGAGAGCAGAGGAGAGTGGAGGAAAAGAGATTAGATCAGAGGAGAGCAGAGGAGAGTGGATGAGAGTGAATGAGAGTGGATGAGAAGAGATTGTAGTGGAGAAGAGCAGAAGAGAGTGGAAAAGAGCAGAGGAGAAGAAATTAAAGCAGAGAAGAGCAGAGGAGAGTAGAGGAGAAGATATTAGAGCAGAGGAGAGCAGAGAAGAGTGGAAGAGAGTGGAGAAGAGCAGAGGAGAAGAGACTAGAGGAGAGGAGAGCAGAGGAGAGCAGAGGAGATGAGATTAGAGTGGAGGAGAGCAAAGAGCAGAGAAGAGAGATTAGAGCGGAGGAAAGCGGAAGAGAGTGGAGGATAGTGAAGGAGAAGAGATTAGAGTGGAGGAGAGAAGAGGAGAGTGGAGGAGAGAAGAGTGGAGGAGACCAAAGGAGACCATAGGAGAAGATATTAGAGTGAAGGAAAACGTAGGAGAGTGGAGAAGAAGAGATTAGATTGGAGGAGAGCAGAGAAGAGTGGAGGAGAAAAGATTAGGTTGTAGGAGAGCAGCCAAGAGCCGAGGAGAAGAGATTAGAGCAGAGGAGAGTGGAGGAGAGTGAAGGAGAAGAGTTTAGAGTGGAGGAGAGCAGGCAAGAGCAGACAAGAAGAGAGTAGAGGAGAG
Organism: Falco peregrinus; assembly: GCF_023634155.1. Taxonomy (NCBI): domain Eukaryota; kingdom Metazoa; phylum Chordata; class Aves; order Falconiformes; family Falconidae; genus Falco; species Falco peregrinus. The sequence continues at coordinate 28,206,242 of NC_073726.1, forward strand.
CGGAGTAGCGCAGAGGAGATGAGATTAGAGTGGAGGAGAGTGGAGGAGAATGGATTAGAGCAGAGGAGAATGGAGGAGAGTGGAGTAGAAGACATTACAGTGGAAGAGAGCGGAGGAGAAGAGATTAGAGCAGAGGAGAGTGGAGGAGAGTGAAGGAGAAGAGTTTAGAGTGGAGGAGAGCAGGCAAGAGCAGACAAGAAGAGAGTAGAGGAGAGCGGAGTAGCGCAGAGGAGATGAGATTAGAGTGGAGGAGAGTGGAAGAGAATGGATTAGAGCAGAGGAGAATGGAGGAGAGTGGAGTAGAAGACATTACAGTGGAAGAGAGCGGAGGAGAAGAGATTAGAGCAGAGGAGAGCGGAGGAGAAAAGATTAGAGTGAAGGAGAGCTAAGGAGAGTGGAGAAGAGTGGAGGAGAGCAGAGATAAGATTAGAGTGGACAAGAGCAGAGGAGAGCAGAGGAGAGCGGAGGAGAAGAGATTAGAGCGGAGGACAGCAGAGGAGAGTAGAGGAAAAGAAATTAGAGTGGACGAGAGCAGACAGGAGCAGAGAAGAAGAAATTAGGGTGGAGGAAAACAGGAGAGTGGAGAGAAGAGATTAGAGTGGAGGAGAGCAGACGGGAGTAGAGAAGAAGATATTAGAGTGGAGGAGAGCAGAGGAGAGCAGAGGAGAAGAGATAAGAGTAGAGGAGACTGGAGGAGAGCATAGGAGAAGAGATTAGAGCGGAGGAGAGTGGTGGAGAGCAAAGAAGAGAGGAGGATGGGAGAGGAGAGTGAAGAGCGGAGGGGTTTGGCAGGGAGCAGAGGAGAGCGTAGGAGAGTGCAGGAGAAGAGATTAGAGAAAAAGAGAGTAGAGTGGAGGAGAAGAGATTAGAGCAGAGGAGAGCATAGGAAAGTTGAATAGAATAGACTAGAGCACAGGAGAGTGTGGAAGAAGAGATTAGAGCAGAGGAGAGCGGATGAGAGGAGAGGAGAGTGCAGGAGAGTGAAGGAGAAGAGATTAGGTTGGAGGAGAGCAAACGAGAGTGGAGAAGAGATTAGATAGGTGGAGAGTGGAGAAGAGTGAGGAGAAGAGTTAAGAGTGGAGGAGAACAGATAAGAGCAGAAGATAAGAGGTTAGAGTAGAGGAGAGTGGAGGAGAGGAGAGGAGTTGAGATTAGAGCGGAGGAGAGTGGAAGAGAGTGGAGGAGAAGGGATTAGAGCAAAAGAGAGTGGAGGAGAGCGGACGAGAGCAGAGGGTAAGAGATTAGAGTAAAGGAGAGCGGAGAAGAGCAAAGGAGTTAAGATGAGAGTGGAAGAGAGTGGAAGAGAGCTGATGAGAAGGGATTAGAGCAAAAGAGAGTGGAGGAGAGCGGAATAAAAGAGTTTACAGTGGAGGAGAGCAGAGGAGAAGAGATTAGAGCCAAGAAGAGCGGAGGAGATTGGAGAAGAGATTAGAGCACAGGAGAGAAAAGTAGAGGAGTGGAGGATACTGGAGGAGAGCAGAGGAGAAGAGATTAGAGGGGAGGGGACCAGAGGAGAGCGGAGAATATATTAGAGTGGAGGAAAATGTAGGAGAGCAGAGGAGAAGAGATTAGAGCATCAAGTGCAGACGGGAGCAGAGAAGAAGAGATTAGAATGGAGGAGAGCAGAGGAGTGTGGAGGAGAGCAGAGAAGAAGAGACTGGAGTACAGGAGAGCAGACGAGAGTGGAATAAAATAGACTAAAGCACAAGAGAGCATGGAAGAAGAGATTAGAGCAGAGAAGAACAGAGGAGAGTGGAGGACAGGAGAAGGGAGCGGAGGAGAGCAGAAGCAAAAAGATCAGTGTGGAGGAGAGCAGAGGAGAGAGCGGAGGAGAAGAGATTAGAGTGGAGGAGAGTGGAGAAGAAATTAGGTTGGAGGGGAGCGGATGAGAGCAAAGGAGAAGAGATTAGAGCAGAGAAGAGTGGAGGAGACTGGAGGAGAGCAGAGGAGATCTGTGGAGAAGAGATTAGAGCAGAGGAGATAGGTGAAGAAGTGATTACATCAGAGGAGACTGGAGGAGAGTGGAGGAGAAGAGATTAGGGTGGAGGAGAGCAGAGGACAGCAAAGGAGTAGAGATTAGAGCAGATGAGAGAGAAGGAAATTGGAGGAGAGCAGAGGAGATGGGAGGAGAAGAGATTAGAGTACAGCAGAGGAGAGTGGAGGAGTAGAGATCAGAGCAAAGGAGAGTGGACAGGAGAGGAGGAGAAGAGATTTGAGTGGAAGAGAGCAGAGGAGAGTGGTGGAGAGCGGAGGACAAAAGATTAGAGCAGAGGAGAGCAGAGGAGAGTGGAGGTGTGTGGAGGAGAGTGGATTAGAAGAGATTATACTTGGAAAAGAGTGGAGAAGAGCAGTGAAGAGAGGAGGAGAAGAGATTAGAGCGGAGAAGAGCTGAGGAGAGCAGAGGAGAAAAGATTAGAGCACAGGAGAGCAGAGGGGAAGAGTGGAGGAGAGAGGAGGAGAGCAGAGGAGAAGAGACTAGAGGGGAGGAGAGCAGAGGAGAAGATATTGGAGCAGAGGAAAATGTAGGAGAGCAGAGGAGAAGAGATTAGAGTGAAGGAGAGCAGAGGAGATCAGTAAAGAGCAGAGCAGGAGAGATTAGAGCAGAGGAGAGCAAAGGAGAAAAGATTAGAGTGGAGGAGAGCTAAGGAGAGGGAAGGAGAATGGAGGAAAGCAGAGGAGAAGATATTAGAGCAGAGGAGAGTGGAGGAGAGTGGAGGAGAAGAGGTTAGAGCTGAGGAGAGCAGATGGGAGTGGAGGAGAGCGGAGGAGCGCGGAGGAAAGCATGGAAGAGATTACAGAGGAGGATAGATGTGGAGAGTGAAGAAGACAGGAGGATGGAAGAGGAGAGTGGACGAGAAGAGATTAGTGAAGGAGAACAGAGGATTGCCGAGGAGAGTGGAATAGAATAGACTGGAGCACAGGAGAGAATGGAAGAAGAGATTAGAGCAGAGAAGAGCAGAGGAGAGCGAAGAAGAGAGTAGAGTGGAGGAGCGTGGAGGAGAAGAGATTAGTGTGAAGGAGAGCAGAGGAGAGTGGAGGAGAAGTGATTAGATTGGAGGAGAGCGGAGAAGAGTGGAGGAGATGAGATTATAGTGGAGGGGAGTGGAGGAGAAGAGATTAGGTTGGAGGAGAGTGGACGAGAGCGAGGAGAACTTATTAGAGTAGAGGAGAGCAGAGGACATCAGAAGAGATGAGATTAGAGTGCCAGAGAGTGGAGGAGAGTGGAGTTGAAGGGATTAGAGCAGAGGAGAGTGGAGGAGAGCGGAGTAGAAGAGATTACAGTGAAGGAGAGCAGAGAAGAGATTAGAGCAGAGGAGAGCAAAGGAGAAGATATTAGAGTGGAGGAGAGTTAAGAAGAGCCAAGAAGAGTGGAGAAGAGATTAGCACGGAGGATAGTGGAGGAGAGCAAAGCAGAAGAAATTAGAGCAGAGAAGAGTAGAGGAGAGTGGAGGAGAACGTAGGAGAAGAGATTAGATGGGGGGAGAGCAGAGGAGAGTGGAGGAGAAGAGATTAAAGTGGAGAAGAGCAGAGGAGATGGGGGGATAGGGGAGGAGAGGGGAGGAGGGGAGAGGAGAGCGGAGGATAGCAGAGGAGAGCAGAACAGATGATATTAGAGCGGAGGAGATCATTGAAGAAGTGATTACATCAGAGGAGTGCGGAGGAGAGTAGAGGAGAAGAGATTAGAATGGAGGAGAGCAGAGAACAGCAAAGGAGAATAGAAGAGAGTAGAGGAGAGTAGCAGACAGTGGAGGAGAAGAGATTAGAGTGAAGGGGAACAGAGGAGATTGGAGGACAGTGGAGGAAAGTGGATGAGAAGAGATTATAGTGAAGAAGAGCAGAGGACAGTGGGAAAGAGCAGAGGACAAGAGATTAGAGCGAAGAAAAGCAAAGGAGAGCAGAAGAGAGTGGAGGAGAGGGGATCAGGGGAGAGAGAGTGGAGGAGAGCGGAGTGGCGGAGAAGAAATTAGAGTGGAGGGGAGCGGAGGAGAGTGGAGGAGAGCAGAGGAGATGAGATTAGAGTGGAGGAGAGCAGAGTGAAAGAGATTAGAGCAGAAGAGAGTGGAGGAGGGTGGTTGAGAAGAGATTAGAGTGGAGGAGAGCAGAAAAGAGTGGAGGAGAAGAGATTAGAGCAAAGGAGAGTGGACAGGAGCGGAGAAGAAGAGATTTGAGTGGAGGAGTGTGGAGGAGAGCAGATGAGAATAGATTTTAGTGGAGGAGAGCAGAGGAGAGCAGAGGAGAGCTGAGTAGAAGAGATTAGAGCAGAGAAGAGCGGAGCAGGGTGGAGGAGAAGAGACTAGAGCACAGGAGAGCATATGATAATAGTGGAGGAGAAATGAGGAGAGCATAGAAGAGATTAGAGCATAGGAAAGCGGTGGAGAGCGAAGAAGTGAGGAGGATGGGAGAGGAGTCTTCAGCATAAAGACCATGCCCAGCAACCACAGAATGAAATACAGCATTATTTTTATAAAGGATAGTCACAACTTAAAAACAACTCCAAATATAAAATGGAATTAATGGTATTCAAAGCAGGTTTTATCGACATGTCAGGAACACCACAGAAGACAGTGTGAATATTAACAGATGAACATTAGGCATGCAGTCCACCCACACACTGAAAGTGCCTCTAATGGCTAGTGAGATATTTCTGAGATGGGTGAGACAGAGTATGTGAAATAATTTAACCGGAAAGGTATGCTCTAAAAAGGAGATTATTCCTGTGACCCAAGAAGACAGGAGGAAAAAGCATTTCTTTTTTTTTATGGGTGGAAATTAGAGAAACTCCATCAGCTTCTGGGGATTGACCCCATTATACTTTAGTTGAAAATCTGAATCTGCACTTTCAAAGGGTCTGAGGATGTGCTCTTCTCCAATATAGTTTCAGATATGGCATTTTATATTTTATGTTATATTTTATAGATATGTAAATATGTTTGATTATATTAAGATCCGAATTAATACTTTTGTCCCTACACACTTTTGTAAAACTGAGCCAAATAATTCCCAAGAAGAAACAGATACATCAGATTTTTACTGCCTTGGTCATTGAGACAGACTCTTCTGTGAGAATAAAACAACTCTTGAAAAAAATGCAAGAAAAATGTTTTTATCCAAGCCAAACCAGAAACCTTTTCATGGTTTAATCCTGTTTCGGTTTAGGCACTTTTATATAACACCAAGAAGGTGTTACATTTTGACTTTAAAATACAATATGCTTTTTTCTTTTATTTGTCAGGAAAACCTGTACAGGACAACAGCAAACAATCTTTTGGCAGTTAGCTTGGCTGTAGAGATCAGCACTGTGTCGGCAAGTGGGTAAATAAGGTGTCCTTTAAAAATCTAGTCCTTCTAGCTCGCTGATTTTATGATTTCCTATAGGTAAAAGACAAGATTTGCACTTTTTCACAATGAAATGATGATGGCTCCAGACACATGCAGTTTAGCTATCTGAGCTCATTATATGAACGCATCTTTTGTAACCACACATACATTCTGAACTACATATGATAAGGTCATTTTCAGAGATGAAAGATCATACAAAACCAGCTGGTGTGGCTAGATTCAAAAGTAATTTTCATCCAGCCTCAGTGCAGTGGAAATCTGTGAAAATGGTGTTTCAAGGTTTGGAATTTCCTTCAGTTCATAAATACCTTAAACCCTTATTTAAGGTCTTGTTATAATCTCCCTGTAAGTAGAAGTTCATTTATGTTGTTCTCTACTATTAAGTCAAGAGGCACAAATGACAGCAGAATGTCAGGACAAAAACAAAAACAAAACAAAAAACACACAAAAAAACCCAACACAACACTAACTCTAACACTAATAATCTCATATGAAAATGTTTCAGATGTGGATATCTGACCTTTTTTGAATACTTTATTAAACTGCTGTCTTTGTCAGTTTATTCTCCTTTGTGTTTCGATAAGTTCCAAAGAAACTTCAAACTGAGTTTAAACTCTATATAAACTAAGGATCTACATCAGAACAGCAGGGCGGTACAAGATCAACACTTCTGTATTCTTACACTAAATGGTGCTCCTTTTTATTCTTAAGAATAATTCTGCTTTTGAAAGCAGAAGAAACTTGGGCTGAATTTTTAAGCCTCATCAACTTAAAACCAGCCAAACTTTTTGCTGTCTTTGTATTCCAAAATGGACATTTGAGAAATTTCAAGTCATCCTGCCTCCTTCTGGTTGGGTTGAAAGGACACAGAATTGTGCTAGGAAGTTTCCCTGATGAATAGAAAACTTCTATACTGTTTAAATCGGAACAAAGCTTTGGGAATGGTTTCTGTCTAGTGGCTTTCATCCTGGGGTTATTGTTCATTCTGTTAAGTCCAGGATTCCATAGCATTACCTTTGCAATAGTTTACATTCTCTCCTGCTTTTTTTTTAAGAGGTTGCAACTGTGGTTTATTTTGCATGTGAGAAAGTAAAATAAAGTATGTAAAATAACAGAGGATGCATTTTATTTGTTTTGAGAAAGGAGTTCTGCATTGTATGAAGCAAAATGTAGTTTGTTGAGAGATATTTTTTGTCCATATGTTATATCTCTGTCTGCAATATAGTTAGTTTGAAGTATCTTGTCTCCTATCCCATTCCTATTCCTTTTTCTTCCCACTGTTTCACTTCATCAGCTATTTCAAAAGCACTCCCTGCTGTATCTGTTACATTTAATATCTGCAAGAAGCCACTTACAGAAAGGTGTTTGCTATTATTAGGAGGGAAAAAAAATAATTCTCTCCCATTCCTATTAACAAATTGAAAGCTACCTATTTAACTTTTCTTTTTTTTTTTTTTTTTGTTGTTGTTGTTTTTTTTGGGTTGGTTTTTTTTTTAGTTTACTTAATACAACATTTTCTTTAGTGTATTAGCTACAGCAACTCAGTCTGGAGAGATACATGAGATGCATGTAAACTCAGTGTCTGGGGGCTTTTATACCCTCTAGAATGGAAATTCACTATTGGAATTTTAGCCTAATCAATTTAAATACAAGAATGAAGCTACTGTTAATTGACTGAACAAAACTGAAATTTGGCAAATATTATAGTGACAGTTTACTCATTGGAAAGTTTGTCATTGACTGAGAAGGGACATGGTTAGAGAAGAGGGCCTGAATGACAGCTTACCTAAGAGTTGAGGCCAGGTGTGCCTGGGGAATGGTGGGATAAAGACAAGGCATTCACCTGCCTCATATCTTGTTGCAAAGTAAGTTGGTTATTTTGTTATTAGAAAAAAAGGCATGTGTGGTTAAGACATTTGCCTCAAAACATAAAGGAAGTCAATGATAGATGAGAGAACAGAATATAAATTTATTTTCACTCATTTCTCTCTCATTCTGTTTTTATCTTTTATAGGAAAGTGAAAAAATTGTCCTTTAGTAAGAAAGCTGTGACTACTTTCTTGGAAGAAAAGGTCTGAGTATCAGATTTCTTGCTTGTTAGAATAAGGTTTTACAACTTGCTTTTGATATTGATTATATTAGCATCTAATACATTTCTCTAAAATCATCATCATAGAATCCTAGATTTCTCAGAAATAATGCTTGAATTGATGTTCTCTCAATCAATCAAACCTTTATTGAAAATCCACGTTTGCTTAATTAACTCACATAAGGATGTTTAGCACCATCTAAACACCAGTTAAACACTCAGAATGTCAGGTGTGATATTAAATCTTGCAGTGGCTTTTTAATGTATTCAGAGGCAACCTTCACCTAAACTTTTTGTTTAAGAACACTATTTATATAATGAAATACACTGAAATTACCTGGGGTTTTCATACCACTTCACCAGCAATGCATTTATACCTCTGTATAAAATTAATAATTGATCTCTTTGTGGAAACTTTATGATGCAATTCTTATAGGGAGAAGCTTATATCCTGTAGGGATATAGGTCATAAACTTATCTTATAATTTCTCCAGCTGACATTATTATAGAAAATAGAATAACTGCTGGGCACACATGTTATTCTTCAGATCTTGTATATTCAGAAGGCCATCTCTTTTTCCCAAATATATTAACAGATGTAGTATGAGAGAGTACTTCTACCTACAAAGCTGGTTTTGTCAATATCTCCAGACAACATTGGATACTAGTGCAATTCTCCAATGAGAATAAACATGGAATTTTAAACTATTTAACACTTTTTCATACTTACCCAGAAATCTTTTTGCCGTCTACGGCTTGACCATTAATGATGTTAATCCTTGTAGACACTATCCTCCCTTTACTACAGATATCTGCGGCAAGGTCAGTGAAGCCTAACTTGGCCATCTAATATGACAACTTAGAAAAAGTTGTTATAAAATCTTCTTGCAAGGTTGTTTGCTAGCCCACTTTTAATGTCCCTACAGTTCAGTAACTTATGCAAGCTTGGTTTTAATATTTACCTACAGAGACCAGCAGGAAATTATCTTTTTTTCTCCAGTGCAGCCTCCTAAATCCATCCCTTCTTTGATTGGCAGTTAGTTCACATGACATGAACTCTGCTGCAGGCATGGTGCCCACAGCCTACTTTACATCTGCATTCATTCAGCTGCATTAGTCATTCTCAGACATGAGCAATTAAAAGGCTTGTACACCCCTGGTACATGATTTCCTCGTTAAGGTTGTTATTAATTTTGCTAAAGGTAAGGGTTATGGCTCCAGAATAATACTACTAAACATATTTTACTTAAACATAGGTTTCTTAATGAGGGCTGGCTTTGAGAGGAATGAGAGAAATTGATGGGACGTAAACAGCCTTATGCATCTTTTTAGTGCAGATTTTACCCCATTTACATTTCACCCTATACGTGAGGTATGTACATAAAATAGGACTGAAATCACTCAGATTTTCTTCCTGTTCAGGGGGAAGAAACAGATACAGATTCAAAGAGTAGGAAACCTGGATCAAACAACATTTGTCTGTCCGATAGATTCTTGTTGTAATTTGCCTGTTCTTCCCTCTTACTTCCCCCTTGTAATGAGTGCTATTGCTTTCAAAACTAGTACAAGTTAAAGGTTTTTCTTTTCCTAAAGGACTTTTTTTTTCTTTTTAATTTAAAGAATGGTAATGCTGATGGCTGGGCTTTCAGAAGTAATTAAAGCAAAGTGTGCGGCTTAACCAATAAAATTTTGAGCTATTTAGTAAAGTTGTTCTTCTGATGCATTCTAAGTATTTTTTCAAAAGCAAACATCAGCTCATAGGTGGCTTTGTAAATTGATGACCATCAAATTCTCATAGTATTTATCTCCTTCTCAGAAGAGCAACTTGAATGGTTTAAATTACAACAAACAACTAATACAGTAAGGAGGACAAATTGTTCTGACAGTCAGAAAGTTGTAACATTTTCCAAAACTCATGAGGAGCTGATAAAGTTGTGGACCTGGATGTCAAATACTGGTCATTCTTTCTATTCTTCAGCTAATAACAATTAGACTTATTGCAGGTTTAGACCCAGATTTAGACCCCGATTTAGATCCCAATATAACTGTAGACCCCTGATTGGCCTCACTTTCCTTGGCAGCCATGGAACATGACCAGGATATTTGCTTGGGCCTTGGACCAGAGTGTAACCAAACAATTCCACATTTCCTTAAACAATTTTGTGGTCTTTTTTTTTACCTCAAACACTACATGTTTCGTTTCATATGCATAATTCTTATCAGATCTGTCAAGGCAATACACAAAAATAAAGTGTGCAATAGTGGCGATGCAGGAACTGCTGAAGAGTGGGAAGGCAATGCAGCTTCCAGGCTAGAAGCTGTGTGATGAATTTAGTGATAAGTATAAATATGATTTCCATCATGGTAGAGCTCTGATTTGCATAGAAAACAAAGCAGGAGATTCAATTTGTTTATGCAAACAATTTAATCACCTTGTAAGAAGGAAAAAAGCCACAAAAATAAAGAGTTTCAAAAAATGCTTTCTAGTAGAGACTCAATGCTGTGAAGATGAAATGACTCTGGTCCATGTCCTTCACAGAAAGGAAAGATGGAGAGTGATGGGAGGCTGTAACACAGCAGAGAGAGCAGAACCAGACCCAAAGAGTGGATGTTGAAGCCTAGCATTTGTGGCAGTGGAGGTGAGTAGCTTTTCTGGGGGAAGGGGGGAAGATAAAAAAAGGAGAAAAATGGATGTGGGATCCTTATGGCTTTCAATGCTGCATTAATACTTTTATGGGAGAGCTGTCTTGATGGGATCAATGTAAGAGTCCGCAGGTAAAACTTGCTGGCCTCCAACTCAGAGGAAGTTAGAGCAGATGATCTAATGGTTTCTTCTGGTCTTTAAACCAATGAATCTGTCATCAAATGCTTCATAATCTCAAGCACCACAGGCAGTGAGATCTGATGACCATGAATTTTACAGGGGTAGAATGCATGATTCTTGTATCAGGCCATCTTTGTATAATACGCGAAGGAACAGGAACCTGATCTGTGATTCTGGCCACTGAACAAAGCATGAAACAGAGACGTGACATAGAACAAAGTCTGCCAATTTTTGTAGATTCTTATGTGAAACAAAGGAATGCATTTCATGGCTGATGGGGAGGAACATCACCCTCTGGATGCTGGTTTGGGGGCACCCCTGTGAACCACCCATTAGATGGATGCACTGCTGTAAAGCCTATTGATGAAAATCCTGTTCTGGGGATGTTGTATGACAGCTCATGTGGCAGAATGACTGTCTTTTCCCATCACCCACCCAAGTGTATGAAATCATGGCAAGGACAGAAATGTTTCTCCAGCCACTGCTTCCATACAGAAGGTGCCGGGAAGGAATTCTGTTGCTGGCCCTCTCCTTCCCTTTGCAGCTATTGAACTGACACGTCAAAACCTGCCACATACTCACAGACTGCAGATAAACTAGTTTAAATCATATTTTATAGTTTTAAATATAAGTTTATTGACCTAGATTTGCAAAGACTGCATTTCCTCTACTAAAACATATTCTCTTTGTTCCCTGGTAATATGTCCTCACATCCCTTTCATGATTCTCATACTGCTGTTTAATCATATTAGTATTTAATTCTGATCCCTGGTTATATTAGCAGATGAAGGGAAGCACACAGTCAGAGCACATTTGTTTAGCAGTGACTTGCAAACGTTTTTATTAGCTGGAATTCTGAAAATATCCCTTTGTACAGTGTTTCAAGTGTTAACTAGCAACTCTGAGACCAACAGCAGCTGTTAGCTGATTAGCTGCTCTGCACCAAGAAGATCTTGGTTCATATTTTTTTCTATAAACTGCCTAATAGTCCTATAGATAGGTGTGTATGTAATAAGTATAATTAATATAACTAATTAACAGTGCTGTAGGAAGTACACAATCAAATTAATGTTCCTATGGTAATTTGGAAGAGAATGAAGATGTTCAGAGCAGGGAGATCATCACATTTTTCACGCCCAGTAGTGCTCTCCTATCACTTGGGCAGCTTGGAAGGTGGCAAGCTAGGGTTAAAACCCAGGACAGTAAAACTGAGTGTCTGGTCTTGGTTTTTATCAAAACAGACATGGAGTTAATAATTCAGGGTGGAATTCTGAAAGCAATCTTCAAATCTGCTCAGGAATGCAAAATAGCTATATTAATTTTGTGCAGGTTTTACTCATGCAAGTTTTTCAGCTGGTTTAGCCTGACATTTAATACTCAATTCAAAATAATGCTGAATCATTTTCTGGCAACTCTCTGCCTACTTTGGAACCATGGTAGGTATATTCTTACCCTTGCAGACCCCCTGAATTGGAATCTCGTGTCCAGACTACTGGAGGCAAATGAGATTTTTTAAAAACAAATCAGAACAAAACAAAACCAAAATAAAACAAACAAACAAACAAAGAAAAAAAATCAAACAAAAAAAAAAGCCACACACACAAAAAACCAAAAAACAACCAAACACAACAACAACAACAAAAAAGACCACCAAGAAAATATACCAAGAGTCTGACTGGTCAACATTTTCCCATTAAACTTTTTTTCTTCTACCACCTGCTGTTGGCCTTGGAGATACCTAAATAGAGCAGCACCTAGGAGATACAATTTTGCTAGTAAGTCTACCCGATGATACAGAAGTGAAGGCCAGGGCAATGAAAAACAGTTCCCATAATCCTGAAATGTTAGCTCAGGCACAGTGAGATTAGTGTTAGACTGACCTTAAGTAAACCATTTCTGCTTGGCTAGTAAAGTAAGACATTTTATTTTGGTCTTATTTTGATCTTATCTTTGTTTTGAAGTATTCCCATAATCTTTTCCAAATCACAGTGATTTAAGGTGAGATTACTGAAGTTCCTTCAGGGGGAGAAAAATACTCTAGGTTTCCAAGGAAAATCTGTACAAACATGAAACAGTTTTCAGCTATTTTTTTCAGAAAAGCAAGCTAAGACTCCATCATGTTTCTCAATTCATTCTGTTACAGAGAACCACAGTAATTTACATCCCACTTTCACAGTGATGATTTTATAGAAGTTCAGAAATAGGCCTTTGAAAGTTTGTGAGAACCTAATACCTTCTCAACATTATGAACAATAACAAAATGTAGAAAGACATAGTCATTCCCATGTGAGTATAAAACCAGAAGGGCAGCATTGATACTTTGGCCGCAACACACACCCTCACTGCAGTCAACTATACCTTGTTCTGATGTGACTTTAAGATGTAAGTGAAATGGTTCACAAGTTTTTTGAGGTTCAGCCTGTATTTTTCCACCATCCTCATCAGTGTTATAATCATTAAAGTATGCCCCATATAGCCACATTACTTCTGGCAGACAGTTTTCAAATGTTTAAGAGATGATCTCAGATGCATTTATCAAAATTTGAGCTCATGGAAAACTTAATGGTTCTTCTGAAGTTCATAAAATCTTTTTTCTTTTTCTTTTTTTTTTTTCCCTGTAAATTCAAAAGAGATTGCTAGACATAAATGAAAACCCAGTTTCATCCTATATGTAAACATCTTTTCATTTTGGAGCATTTACTGAAGAAAAAGTGGATTTTTTTTTACTCTCTTTTTTTCCCCTCCTTTTTTTTTTCTTTTGTCCCCTTGTAAAATATGGTATGTCCAAAATTCACATTTTTCCTTACAAAACGTCACTGGTTTATCTGAGATGGCTACAGAATTTTGCATTACTAAATCTAATCCCTTCATTCTTACATATTTGAAACTTCTAAATGTTTATTTCAGTTACTTAGAAGTATGCTACATGAAGACAGGCACTAAAAGCAAAGATAACATTTCCATAATACACTCTGAATTCAAATTGAAATGAAATTAAGAAATTGCTAACCTACAGCATCTGACCACCTCAGGCGCAAAGGAGAAGAGGCTCCATTTCCCAAAAATGGAGTTGAGGACCTGGGACAAAAATTTTTCAAAGTAATAATTACAGCTTCTTATTTCCTTCCAGATTATGCTGTAAAGCTGTACTTTTAGGGAGCAAAACCAGACTCCTAAAGGAAGCATAAGATAGTTCACAAACCAACAAGCTGTCCCATTATGAAACCACTAAACAAACGTCCTATTAATTCAATGTTGATTTGGGGTCAGAGTCCCCTTTTGCACACACAAGCACAAAGGCAAGGGAAGGGAAGCCCATAGCAGCAGTTGTCTGTCTTTGGAAGTTCTCTGTCACCATCTGCTGGAAGGAGTGTCTCATGGCTCTGGAAAGATATAGGTAGCATAAAGATATTGGCTATTTTGAAAATGTAAATAAGTTTCTGAACACTCCACTCTCTGAACTACACTAGATCTTCTCATCATGACTTGTCTTTAAAAGCAGTATTACCATTCTGTTGCCACCTGGAAGTTATAAAGAAGAAAATAATTAATTCTAATTAATTATTGTTCACAAAAAAAATATTATAAAATAACTTCATATACATAATATAAAGGAAACATAATATAATTATAACAGCACACCATAAAATCCGATACATTCAATAACTAATAATATTTCATTAGTTCAGTACTTAAAAGGGGCTTATTAAAAAGATGAGGACAGACTTTTTATTATGGCCTGTAGCGATGGGACAAGGGGGAATGGTTTTAAGTTACAGAGGGCAGATGTAGATGAGATATTAGGAAAAAATTCTTTACAGTGAAGGTGGCAAGGTACTGGCACAGGTTGCCCAGAGCAGCTGTGGCTGCCCCATCCCTGGCAGTGCTCAAGGCCAGGTTGGATGGGGTTTGGAGCAACCTGGGCTGGTGGAAGGTGTCCCTGTCTGTGGCAGCAGTGGGGCTGGAACTAGGTGACCTTTAAAGTTCTTTCCAACCCAAACTATTCTATGATTCTGTGATTCTACAAATTGTGACCAAAAGTAATTTCATACTCCAGTAAACAACACATTACTCAATTTCCAGAGGAAAATTTTTGTTAGCTCTCATTGACGTTTGGCTAGTTACACCTTCCTGAATGGATGATGCTTCCCAAAGTGCTCACCAGAGTGGATGGATTTTTGGAAAATCCAAGCCAGGAGAAATTCTAAAAAAATTGTGCCTCAGCTGGGGACAAAAGCAAGATAGTTATTTTCATGGAAAAATTGGTGCTTAAAAATGTGGCTAAAAATATTTCAAAGACAAAAGGAGCAACTTGTGCTGTCTGATCTCTAGGAATAGAGGAAGAAACAAGGAAACTCTAACTCACATATTAGGGAAAGTTTTCTAATGAGAAGTTAATCACAATAGGTTGTTGATAGATGCTATGAAATCTCCTTCACAGGGGTCTTTTAAAATCAGGTTAAACAATTATCTATCAAGAACTAGATAGTTACTGTTGATGCTGCTTTGAAGGTGACAACGTCTCAGATTGTTTCCAGTCCTTTTCCTGGGATGTTATTCATACTGAAGTCTTTCATGTCTTAAGATACTGGTCATATCACAGACTCAAGGCACCACTCATAAGCTGTCTTCCCAAATAAAAATATATTGATCAAATTTAACATTTATATCTGTCAAAGTCAACATTATCATGGAAATCCTGCAACTATCTGTACCACTTAGAGACAAAAGGTTTAGCCAAAAAGGTTGCTTTGTATAACACGAGGAATGGAAACCAAAGTTTAATTAACTCTAGATGCTACAAAGCTGATCAGATCTATCCTGAGGGGAAGAACAGCTTCCGCCTCACTAATCCGGGGGAAATCTAGAACATTAGGCTGCTGATTCCAGAATACAGCAAATAAACTTTTGAATTGGGAGGTACTGGGAGTGTAGGATATTCTCTGTAAATGGCATAAATAACTTTCTGTTTATGGAAACAGACCACAGAAACCTAGTAGCTAAGGCACATAGGAAGGCTAAAGGATGTTTTTCTCCAGGTCTTCCAGCTATCTAATAGCAGTTAAATGTGGCTATCAACAGTTGTTTCAGCACCACAACAGATCTCTTCAACAAGGTCAGCAATTTTCATGGCTGAAGTTATGTGAATAATCTGACAAAAATTCATAGGGTTACAGCTGCCCCTGAACTGTATTTTTCAATAAACAATAGCAATATTAAAACCAAAACCAACAACAAGTAATCAAAAAAAACCCAAACCAAAACACACAGAGACACAAAAGATGCATGCATTTAGGATCTCTTCCATGCTCACAAGTTTATTTTTAATTCGTTGCCTAAAGAGCACTTCTGTGTGAAAATATTTTAATTATTTACCGAAGTTTATTACACTAACAATGTTCCAAAAGTATTGCTGAAGGAGTTTATAACTGTACATAATAAACTGACAGAAAAAGGTCAAGTAAACAGTAATACTATAGTAGTACATCAATGTCTTTTATTCAGCATCAAAACAAACTGCTGTCTTTTTCACACTGAATACATTGCTTTTAGAGATGGGGTGACCAATGTATTTAAGAAAGAGTTACTGGAATAAATTGTTCCTCTTAAAATTTTGCTGAAATGGAGAAGCTAACTGCTATGTGGGAGCTCTTCCAAGTCTTCTACCTCAAAGTGCCTATAAAAATCCCACCAGATGATAATTAAAGAACACTCTTCCTCATAGATAAAAAAAATATATCTTTTTGGAACATTAGCACTGTCTATAATTTAAACACCTAATTGAAACAGTTTGCCTAAATGTAGGTGTTACGTATCACAGATGGAGGGTGTCCAAGAGTGTGCTGACTCCAGCTCCTGCTCCACGAGAGTTCCTGCATGCAAAGAGCCTGTAGTATCTGCCATGTTGTGGTTTTGGATACCATAGGTTGTTTCATATGCTTTTGTTTCAGCAACTGACTTGAGGTCTTGCTGCCTACACGTAGTTGTTTCTACATAAGGTAGTAGCCACAGTGGGGTAAACTGAGTCACGTCCTAGGCTCCTTTGATATTGACCAAATCCACATCATATTGGACACCCAGAGAGCCAGTAAACACCCACACACAGATTCTAAACACAGGTGCCTTAAAGACTTAATTCAGGTGCCTACACAAGGGCACCTAGTGCATGTTGAAATACTCCAGGGTGTTTTGCCTGTCCTAATACTTATGCTCTGGTGAGCACTGATCTCTCAAAGGGATTATCCCATTGATCACATTTCTATGGATGCTATCAGTGGCTGTGGCTTCTCAGATGGCACTTAGACATGGGGCCATAGTTCTGGCTTAAATCCCACCTTAGCTGAGCCCAAAGTCAATTCATGTATGTCAGCAGTCTAAGTTCCTGTTAGGCTCTGCTCCAGAGGTCAAGTCTGAACAGTTCCAATGGGAAATACCTCCTAAAAATCGTGAACACCTAAAATAATCTCATAAAACAGATTATCCTTTGGGATATTTATTTCCTTCCATTGGTTACAATGGAAGGGATACCAAGAGCACATTTCTTTATAAGCTTTGACAACAGGTATACCTTCAACACCACATAGTACCTGGAATTCTACAAAGAATTCACTTTCCCTCCTGCAAAGCATGTGCATAGCATATTTAACATCTTCATGATAACTTAAGGGGCACACTATCATCCTCCTCATTCTTCTCTTTCACATGCATGCACGCATTGGTTAGGATCCCATTTCATAAATGTAATATCTACAAGAAAACTGATCTCTCGTAGGGTTGTGTTCTGCATGCAAATACACGTAGACATGCTGGCTTCCCTAGATTATTTTGAACGGCAATAGAACCTGTGTTCAGGCAACTGAGTCAAACTCACACCTTTATTTTTGTGGTTGTACTTACCAATAGCTTTAAGATTAAGTATTTAAATCTTACCTAACCTTTCTTAATTCCTCCTGTGAAAAGAGAGATGTAAATAAGGGAAGGATGCTGGACACTTGTCATGATTATGGGGAGAGCTGAAGAAAAAAAAAATGTCACAATGTAAGTTTGATTTGGGGGTTTTTTTTCCCAAAATTTTCCATCTCACAAAGACATGTGCATCCCATAAGAGAAAAAATATGTTAATGTAACTACTTTGGAAAAGGGAATGATAACAGCAACTTCATTTACAAGTAAGTTTGTTCACAAGGGGGGAAATCAAATAATGTGCAATTAGAGTAAACAAGACAAGTCAGGCTCTTGCTAGTATGCCCTGCTTAGGCTTCCTGAATAGGCAGGTAGGACTATGTATTTGACTGAAGGCATAGTTTCTGATGGAGCGTTAGGCATTAACACATTAAATATTTTATAGGAAAGGTATTTGATCTATTGTCTTAAAGAATTTTACTTCTTTATTTTTCCCTCAAAGAACCCATTTCAACAACTGTTTCCTATGTGGAAGATGCTAACTTATAACAGTACAAACCACCCAGGTGACTAACACAGATTTATACAACCAAGTTTTAGGCATCTAATGTTGGAGGAATGTAAATCACACAGAAGGCTGGTGTATTGTCTGTGCAGGAAAAAAAAAAAAAATGAGTTCAGGGGATTTCTGCTTTATGATGTCACTCTTCCCTTTTTCTTTGAATTAGCAGAGGTCATATAACCAGCAGTTATGTTGATTCACAAGCTTTCCCTGCAGTCAAGACTGCAGTGGGTCACTATCTGCTGCTCATCTGTCTTCTGTTTTCCTTTGGGTGACTGGCCCACTAAGGTTAGTGGAACAGTGGTAGAATATTGCTGGTACAAAGTGTTATGTTGCACAAGCAACATCATCCAGCAAAATAGATCCATGCTTTGCTTTAAAACAGAAATGATCCCTTTGATGTAAACTAAACACAAGCAGAAGTGCCTTGGTGGGTTGGGGAGAACATTCACTGTACAGTGATAATGACTACCTGGGTTCATGAGCAAATACTCTTGTTTGCATGTGAATGCAGCTGTTTCCCATAATATTCTCCAATTATTTCTCTGCATGAGCAACAGCGCAAAGAGGAGTGAAAACCACAAAGCACCTGTTTGAAATCTGAATGAAAGTTTGCCAGAAATGTTTTCTTAGTATTTACCCAATTCTACCCTGAGTGAACAAATGCCGATGAAATCCTGTTGGGGTTTCATTGGTTGGTTGTGTTCTTGACATGAGTTCAAATACCAACTGGACAATTTAATGGAAGATGAAATTAAAAATTTTAGAGTTCGGGGGGGGGGGGGGGGGGGGTTGTTTTTGTTGTTTGGGGGTTTTTTGGTGGCTTTTGGGTGGGGTTTTTTGGGGGGGTAGAGGCGGGGGGTATGCATGAAATCATGTCTTAAAGCCCAAGAAGCGTCAGAACCACAGATTACTGCAGCATGGGAGAGTATTCTGGGAAAATATCACGACACACTTACCCATCTCTTATACTGTTTTTATGATCTGCCTTCCTAGATACACTCATAACATAAGGTGTGGTACTGCGTGGGTGTTATAAATAACTCAGCTCAACCCAACTGTGTAAGGAGTGGCTATCTACCTTTGGCCACTGTTGGAGACAGGATGGTTGGGTAGGAGGATCTTTGGTTTGACTCAGTGTTACTGCCATTATGCTCAGTCATTTATTTTTCCTTAATATTTAGCAAACAAAAAAATCTGTCTTCCATTCAAACTCCCCCATTATTAATTGACATGGGACTCCGTCCCTCAAACTCTCAATGTGTAAACCTGAGTAACAACGGAGTTAAATCATATATGTCATCCTACCTGCTAAATGTCTGACCTCTCCTCTGATAGTACCTCTCTATTGACTGTGGACGATAAGGGCTCCATTCAGCTAACTAGGCATAAACATCTAATGTCCCTGGAGACACTGCAAGCTGTCTGTGAAAGCCACACATTGCTGGAGAACACAACCCTTGAACTAACCAGGGAAGGGTGTCCTCTCAAAGCAAGATACAGAGGGTATCAAATGGCTCATGGCTGAATCAAGATCTAAATGACTAACACTAACCTGACACCTAAAGTAGGATTCATCACACCAAATGTAGATATCGCCAAAGTAAATATTTACATGAAAACTAAATACCTAGGTTATTTTCTAGCCAAAAGAATTAAATCAATATTTTAGCCCACATCATAAAATACATGTCTAAGATACTGGGTGAACTAAGTCAAACTTTGTAGGAAACAGTTTCTTTCCAGAAACCTTGTAACGAAAACTCTCCTCGCAAAGGCACCTTCTTAAGTGTCCCACCATTAAACAGCAAGGAACATTTTCACATTTTCTCAGTTTCTTACCTAAAACTGGAACATCGAATTTGTATGCGTACCAGGCTATATGTCAGGAGTTTGGAGGCTATGAGGCACACAGTAAATCTTCACAGGCTGCTTGTGTAAATCCCCCTTGGTTTTCCAGAATTGCAAAATACTCCGGGGACACAGCTCATCACATTTCTGTTAGTTTTTGCAGGTAACCTTCATCAAAGGGTAACACCAGAGACCTTTTAGGCTCTTTATGACATGAGAGACTTTTTGGAAAGGATTCCACACAAGGATCATTTTTCGGCTGTCTGTTTTTTCTATCTGATGGTCCTACCTCAGAAGAACCAGCAGAACAACTAGCAGCTTTACAGTCTGTTTACACTCCAGAAAGATACAGCTGACTTCCCATATACCAGTTGCATCTCAGGTTCAGCCCAGAGAAAAACAGGCAGCATTGCTTTTCTGCTGGTCCTAACATCACTGCAAAAGTTGGCTAATGAAGACAAGAGGCAATTCTGGCCCAACATCTGAGCTTCTCACTACACAGCTGTATTACCAGCTCCAACACAGACCAGGTCCTGAGTAGTCCTCAAGAAAACAGTCACATAAATTAAAATAGGAGTCTATTTCTCTAAGCATTTTCTAAAATTCACTGGGTTGTGGACTACTGTCCTTACCTGAAAAGCAGGTACTTGTGGACCTGGTGAATCCAATAATTGATTCCAATTTGCCATTTTTTTTTTGATCCTTTGGTGAAACACTATGGTTTTAAAAAAAGTAAATTTTGAAGCATCAGAGCAGTGGTGATGCCTCGCAGAACAGCAAAGAAAAAAGGGATAAATCTCAGGCCCATACCCTGAAAGACTTTATATTTTTGCCATTACATTACTTTTGTTTGTCTTTACTGCAGACCTCTCAATCTTCTATTGCCTTAAAAACTTAAACCTTATAAACCAACATGGTTTATGTGTTTGACTGTTGCACCTGCCAAGACCACTCCATGAGAGATAATACACAGCTTTTTAACTATAATTTTCTTCCCTGACATCTCAAGAAACAAACTCCAAAGCACAGAAATATTGACTTAGAGGCTAAGGCTTTTTCCTGGGACAAGAGAGGTTTGGATAATTCTGGATATTGATATTTTTGAATACATCTGTATTTTCCTGTCAGATGATATACAACAAAAGCTAACTCTCCATTTTTATGTCTGTTTTGAAGGGGACATCCCTTCTTTCCATTCAACGCATAGCCTGTAAACTCTGGAGCTGGGATTGCTTGGCTGGGACTAGTGATAGGGCTTATTTCCATTGCTCTTGAAATACATATATTAAATGCACTCATGCCCATCTGCATCACCAGAACACGCCTGCAATAGGCTTCTCCGGGCACCAAGAGTAGAAGGATGAAGGTTTTTCACTGTCATGCATTTACTAGTGGGGGGGAAGTATTTAAGACAGCTTTGTGGAGGTTTATTTTTACTAATTTTAGCTGTTGAGAGATGACTGTGGCCTGTAGGTGCCACTGCTGCTCCATGCCACCGAGGGGCAGACAACGCATCTGCTTTGCCATCAGTGAACTGCTGTGTAACAGTTTATCTATTTTGCGACTGAAATACAAGGTGTGGAGAGAAATAACCTACAGGCTGTGAAACAAATTTTTAGTGTTTTTTAATTTCAATGTGCAGTGCATGTTCACACCCTATGTAATCAGCAGACTAGCTCCTTCAGTTGTATACTTCTGCTGGTTTACTCAATGCTATGCTTTTTTACATACCTTCTGAGAAGAAAAGGTATATCATGTATTTCTGTTGAGCAGAAAAAAAAGGAGGGGGAAAAAAGCAGAAATTTTTGAATTAGCTCTGTTGAGAATCACAGCGACTAGTCACTGGGTTTCATAAACTTAGCAGAAACTTAATGACAAGTTGCAGTAAAAACTGTTTAAAAACCCACAGAGAACTAAATATTAAAAGTACTGTTTTTCCTCTGTGTGTGTGCAGTGCAAATATATGTATAGACGCACTTTATGTTTAGCATGTGAGATAAAGGTAATTTCATGTATATATGGAATTATACACTTTCTGAATTCTGTAGGTCTACTGAATTCTCTACAAACCTGCCTGTCCTCAGTACTTGCCAATATCAGATGAGGAAAGTAATTATTTTTCTCCACAAGATGTCAGCCTTTCCTATAGTTTATTCTCCGTAAGTTTGCTGGCAGTAATTGTTCACAGTATCTTTGGAGGAATTCAGTTAATTAAAAATGGAACGCGGTCAAACATGCAACTCAAAGCATTCTACTATTTAAAGAGTTTGCCTTAATTGGAGAAATGAAGCTGTTGACTCTGCTTCTATAGACGAAACTTGAAAGTTCAACACAGTAAACCCAATGCTTTATCTGCTTACTTTCTCTGGTATGACAAAAGATACGGGACAGCTGCCATAGAGAAATGGAGTACTATGAGCTGCGAAAAATGAAAATGCTGTTCAGAAAGTTTCTGAGATTCCTACCCAAAAGTAAACATTAAGTTCTTGTTAGTATACCATCTATTTCAAAATATTCTATATGCATATATATTTGTGCAAGAGTTACTAATACTGCTAACTCTGACAGCAAACATTTCTTTTAATACCAGTAGCTAAAAAATTATCATTTCCTTTTTGCCCACAGGATGTCAGAGTTGACTTTAGAATATAGTCATTGAAAAATTGGGGACAAATTCAGTCTTTGCCATTAGGGTTTGCAATATTCATAAACACATAGTTTAACCAAAAACAGTAAAAATGAACAAAGTAGCTGGTGCTCAACATAATAAACATGTAAGTATCCACATGCACAATCCAAGTAGACATGTTGACTTCATTTTTTTACATGGAAGAACAGATTTCACTTCCATTCAGTTTCCCTTAGCTTCAGTGGGTTTTCATCACTGAAAGCACCAACTTCAGCAGAGTTCATGGTTCTCTATTGGTTGGGTACTCAGGTATCCAAACCAAGCTGCAATATTGAGTCACTTTCATTGTCCATTTAGTTCCAGTGAGGTTTTTCACAACAAAATATTGCAGGTCAAACAATGCTATAATCATCTGCCTTTTAGCCTGGTGTGACTGAACAATCAATAGTCCTGTCTATCTGCATCTAAACACACCCATTTTTAGCAACAAAACATTCAAAAATGCAACTTTTGAAGACAAACGTTCATTGGTTTCTTATTGGACCTCATTATTTAATATCACATCTGAATTCATCAGACTGAGATGGACGTTGTACACTTATTACCTAGCTAACTTTAACAGGGATCCATGATCCATTACACGTGTGCAAGCAAGCATCTCCAGGAATAATCCTTCACTCCTTACACTAGCAAACACACCGTCTCAGACATCACTGCAGGCAACGAAAGCTTTGTTTTCCTTAAGGCTACAGAATCAAAGCTGCGATGAGAACATGGCAGGTACTTGTAGCAATTAATCCACTGGAGGACACAGACGCTGTTTTGTTTGCAAGTTATCTATCTATGCACAAGGCTTGTTTGGAGGATCTGTTTGTTCTTTGAGATGGGTTGAACCTTTTATTTCAAGACGGGGATTATTTAGCAGCCTTTCACTACCACTGGGCAGCTGAAAATTGGTAATTTGCTAAGCAGCTAGCCAGTTCCCCAACTTGAGATTTTATTGTACATTTGATGGCATTTGGTGTATTTCTTCAGGTCTCTCATCCTGATGAGGGTCCCAGACTCATGTGAAAATTGCATGACTGAGTATCAGGTGACAAACACCCCCTTCTCTTGATTTGAGAAAATATAGGGGTTTATCAATGTGATATTTTTTTTGCTAAACCAGTCCCTTCGACAATCAACACAGATGGTACTTCAGGGAGGTGTCTCAGGCCATTCCACCTTTGCTACATACCTACATTACTCTATATTAATACAGGTTGCACCATCATTTCCCCGTCACTCTAAGAGAATTTCTATGTCACACAGTTTCAGATTGCTAATTCCAAGTGAAACCATTCCCAAACCAGATACAAATCTGGGATTTCTGGTTGTTTTAATCCAAAACAGGGACAGCTGTAGTCACTGAGTGAAGGGATGGGTTATCTTACAGTATTGTGCTGGAGGACCAGAGCTGTGCAAAACCTCTTGTGTTTTTTGTTATCTGTTCATCATATTCGGTGAGCCAAGAGCCCTAAATTTCCTCCAAGCAATTCCATGAAATGAATAACAGCCTGGAGAAGCACCTAGATAAACACTGATGAACTACATATAAACATGGGAATCTCCGTCTCCTTTAAAATGTCTTTCAATGCATTGTTTATGAATATGCCTAAGGAACATACCACTCTATTTCACAGTCTCCAGTGTTTGCTTCTCTGGAAGGGCCATGAAAACTTCAAGATGAAGAAAGGAATTCTGAAGTATGGATGTAAATATATGAGACCCAGTACCTGAAAGAGCAAAGCAGAACTTCACAGGAACCTTTCTGCATCTACTGTTAAAACACTAGATATAGTTTGTAGAAGAGCACTCAGATATAGTGATGCTTCACAGCAGATACTGCAGATGACTTTGATTTAAATGACTGCTGCCAAATTCAATAATCTTTCCTTGAACAAAACCGCTGTTGATTTAACTGTTTTACACTTGAATAAAAAATCAGAACATGGTTCATAATTTTTAATTTTCTATTTCTCATTCACCTGCTAGCTCCTTTTAGGAACCTACTTTATATCTTAATCAGGGTGGGTCTAAGAAGTGAATGATATCTCCTGTCTCTAAAGTCCTAATCTCAATAGGACTACATCAGTTTTCACTACCTGTATGTGTGGCATATAGTATTTAAGGAGAGAAAAAAAGATGATCCAGCCATTCATTTTGTGCAGCTATCCTAAAGTTAGTTGTAATTTCTGCCCCAGGTTTCCACTGTGATCCTTTGGGGCTCAGCTCCCTGTAAGTAAAATGGGTGTAATGATATTTTCAGGTGGAAAAAAAATATTTGTAGTTATAAACATACAAAAATTTCTGAGAAGGCCAGATACAATGACATTTTGTATAATTGGATTATAACTTTACACTCCCATTTACATGCTGGCAGTGGTCAAAGACACTTCCTCCCTTACCACTGGCAGCAAACCCCAGAGCTGTGGTCTTCTAGTTCTCACCCAGCACATGTCTCACACTTCTGTTTTAGAATTCAAATCAGACCTTTATTACTTGCATTACTTAAACTAGGCATCATGCAAGGCATCATTGAATTCAAGGAATAAAGCCTGTAAACTTAAGCAGTCAATCCTATTCCCGTTGAAGCAAGTGACTTTTTGTTATTAATGATAGAGGACCAGCACCAAGGCCCAACACCTTCCATTTTGCCACTTAAAAGCCGAAGAAAAAAATAGAAGTAAACTCCCTTCACAAGCACACTTCTTTTCTCTTTGCTTGCCTCCCAGTAATATTTAACATTCCCTGGAGAATGAGTAAACAACTAATTTGGGTTGAGTAAAGTAGGAGTTTCAGAGGTGATCAAAGTCAGGGTTTTGTTTTTTTTAATCCAGCATTTCTTTGAGACAACACATTATGTCAGCTCTGCTAGCTCATTTGTCTGCTGCAGTTCTACTTTATCAGCCTGGAGTAAAAAGAATTGATAAGTCTGGTTAGATAAAGTAAATGGAAACTCAGGACTCATTCCAATTTGCTGTGCTTTGATATATTTCACAAACCTGAGCATACTGCATATAACACTAGTTGCTATTTGTATATAAATATTGCACATTAGAAGATCTCTTAAAGTAATGTTTATGTTTATTTCTCCCCTTCCTGCCTCCCCTGGTTGTGTGCTTATTGGTTTTCTGATTGGAAGACAAATGTCATGCTTTCTCCCTACATTCTTTTTCAATCCAGGATGCTACCCTGAACAAGAATTCATCTTCATTGGTAGCTTTCTAGTCTGATAAAACAGAAGGAGATATTTTCCAGGACTGCTGGATACTAATGCAGCTGAAGCTTATAACTGCAATAAGTTATTCTGTGCAGGCCAAGATGAGTTCTTAAAGATACTTGATCATTGCCACCAGACAAATCTATCTTTGTTGTAATTTTGTTGCCTAGACTAGAAATGTGCTGAGGATGGTTCCTGAATCAGGTCTTATGCATTAACTGTTTTCTGAGGTGTTTTAGTGTAAGGCTCCAGAATTAGGAACGAAAAGGAACAATGGTCAGGAGAAATGGAGAAATGCTGGTACCAGTGACCACTGAATGTTGTATTTCTGGTGGGAGAGAAGAATTTTTTTTTTTTTTTCTGCTCTCACTGCAGGAAGCTATATTATGCCCATCTGAATTCTTACTAAGGTGATTTACTGCTCAGGAAGGCTGCTTTACAACTAAACACAGTTATACAATGGTATCTCCTGGTCATGATCAACTGAAATGTCATAGCACATCAGCGGACATCTACTATAAAGTAGGGGCAAGTATTTATATTTATGAATTGCTTTTTCTGCCAGATGGTTTGAGAGGGGTAGGAGCAGGTCTCAGAGCAGAAGGAAGAATATTGCAAAAAGGGAGACCCTAGTTGGATTTTATCTTATTTGTCTCAACACACAAACTTAGGATCCAGATATTCTTCTAAGACAACACCATATTTATGCCCATGAGGGACAAATATAATAATACCCCCCCCCCCCTTTTTTTTTTTTTTTAGGGATGACCTTGTATAGGCAGACAATTATCTTAAAGGCCTTTTCCAAACTAAATCATTCTACAGTTCTGTGATTCCATGGCCCTGTAGTGGGGGTGTCAAGTAATGTTGCAGCAAATAAAGTTGCAGCACCTACCTCCTGCTTCCTAAATGACACATCTATCAGTAAACCCTGGAATTTGTGATGGTAGCATGGGACTCCTGTTTGGAGAGGACAAACAGGATTTGCCGCCTGTCAGACTGAGGCTATATAGGAAACCCAAAGTAAAGCTGGGTCCATAGTAGATTTTACATGTTAATGGCCAGGATAGAGCTGCGGAAAAATGGGAAACTCAAACTGATAGAAGATGTTCAGTGTTGGCTTTTCATTTCTGAAAATAATAATTAAAAAACATAATTTCAGGTAGGCCCATAATGTTATGTTTGAGGTTCAATGAAATAGTTCATTTTGCTTCTAGGTGATTAAATCTATATTTTTCCCACTTCCTGAATATGGTAATTTTTGGCAAAATACAGTGCTTTGAAACAAAATGTCAGGAAATTTACTTTTTTGATACTGATATAAGACAAGTTAGCATTTTTTAGAAGAAAGAATTCATTTAGAAAAACATAAAAGCATATACTGTGCTTATTCAAACTCTTTCTTTTTACTTTTATTTTCTTTTCAGCCAAAGCCACTCACAATATTTAGTCTGAATTTTCAAGCAGTTTCTCTATCTCTGTATCCTGAAAGGAAACCTTCATTTCTCACCAGATTTACCCTTTGTTGAGAAAGAGCTCAAACTGAGAAACCCTTATCCACTGTGCAAATTATACATCTTTTGGCAAGAAACCCCCCCATATTTCAGCCTCTAACATTGTAGTATCCATTATTTTTGCTTTAATTGGTATTTTGCCTAAATAAGACTATTTAGGAGCAAGTCTGAAATTGTCTCTACAGAGGGCTCTGGGCAGGCGGGCGGAGGGGCCGAGGCCAGTGGTGTGAGGGGCAGCGGGGCTCAGTGCCGGGCCCTGCCCGTGGGGCACAGCAGCCCCCGGCAGCTGCGGGCTGGGGGCAGGGGGCTGGGAACTGCCCGGGGGAAAGGGCCGGGGGGGCTGGGCACAGCCGCTGGGCAGGAGCCCCCAGCGTGCCCAGGTGGCCAAGGGGGCCAGCAGCGCCCTGGCCGCTGTCAGAAGCGCTGTGGCCGGCAGGGCCGGGGCAGTGCCCGTCCCCCTGTGCTGGGCACCGGTGCGGCCGCCCCTCGGGGCCTGGGCTCAGGGTCGGGCCCCTCAGGGCAGGGGGGACGCAGAGGGGCTGGAGCGTGTCCAGAGCCGGGCAGGGGCTGGGGCAGGGGCTGGGGGGGGGCGGCGGGGGGAGCTGGGGGGGTCAGCCTGCAGAGGGGGGGCTCAGGGGCACCTGGTGGCTCCCTACAGCTGCCTGACAGGGGCTGTAGGCAGGGGGGTCGGTCTCTGCTCCCAGGGAACAAGCGCCAGGACAGGGGAACCGGCCTCACTTCGTGCTGTTGTGCTGGGGGAGGTTTAGATTGGGTGTGAGGGGAAATTCCTTCATGGAAAAAATGGCCAAGTCCTGGAACAGGCTGCTCAGGGAAGAGGTGGAATCACCATCCCTGGGAGTGTTTAAAAATTGCATAGATGTGGTGCTTAGGGACATGGTTTAGTGGTGGGCTTGGCAGTGCTTGGGTTAACGGTTGGATTTTGTGATCTTAAAAGTTTTTTTCCAGCCTAGGCAATTCAATGATTCTATGAATCACTTGTGCTTGAGAGTGATAGAGGAAGCATGGATGTATGTGAATCCAAAACATTGCCCATTAATATCAAGCCCATACAATTATACTGCCAGCCCACAAGTGGTGTTCAGCTCTGTGTGGGGGAGCCATGGAGGAAGGGTCAGGTGGATATGCAGTATGAAGGAAAGCTCTTGTCTTTCAAAAGCGGCATGAGCTATAGCAGTGCGCTCAAAGGCCGTAAGTGGATAAACTGAACAAATAGCTTTGGAAGTAACTCTGCTACAATAAACAAGTGTGTCCCAAGGGAAACTGAAAACATTATTTGTATTTGCAAGTATATCCACCCTGAGACAAATCCTACTTTGCAGTTAGACCTGTGGAACATTTTTGCACTCACTGGAACTGTAGACATACAGGCAAAAAGATGCCTCAAAAGAAGAATAATTTTAATCAGAAAGTGCCAGATCGTTGCTCCATCCTACACTGACTTAAGTAAAAATGAGAACCATGGCTGTCCTGTTCTCTGGGGAACCTGTCTGATTGTCATGTTCTCAGAATGCATCTTGGTACATGCACTGGAAGGTAGAGAGGTAGAAAGCATGTCTATGGTTCTGCCACAAACATCAGGGTTGCAGTAAAAAAAAATTTAGCTGGAATCTCAGAACCTTAGCTAAAATGCCAGAACCTTATAAA
The DNA here is from genome assembly GCF_023634155.1 of Falco peregrinus. Lineage (NCBI taxonomy): Eukaryota > Metazoa > Chordata > Aves > Falconiformes > Falconidae > Falco > Falco peregrinus. The sequence goes on from NC_073726.1 coordinate 28,234,881, forward strand.
ATCCACCAGAAGAACAGAGATATTAGCACTGGTCTCTTACTGACATTTTTAATCCTTTGGATCTCTGAGGTTAAACAGTTTTCTGAAGTCATGAAAATAACTGACATTTTTTTTAAAAAAGCCAAACTTAAACCAAAAAATAAATCTTTACTTTAAATTGCATGAATTTCAAGTAAATTTCAAAACAAAAGCATTGCAACTCCTAAGATGCACATTTTGGTGCTTTTAGGGACTTTTTTGGAGGTGAGAGTTTGGACAAAACAAATCAGTACAAATTCATGAAATTAATTTAGGAGTTTCAGTTTGTGTGAAACAAATTTCTTATGAAAAAAAAAAAATACCCAGTCCTCAAATGTGCCATTTAATAGACAGGAAAACTGAAATACATAAGGTATGCAAGGTACCATATCAATGTTCTTTTCAGCTCCACTAGAAAGCCAAATAAAAGGACTTTAATTGATGTATGAATCCTCCTAGAAAGTCTCCATTGTCCACCAAAAAGTTACCAGTTTTCTTCAGTCTGTATAATATAAACCCAGTTTTATTTTATTCTGGTCCTGCTGAGTAACATGCAACTGCATAATATTAAATAAATAATAAAACAAAGGTTCTGCACATGAACTCGATTACCAGTAAAGTATCTGTAACATCCATGTTTTTAATTTCTAACTCCTTCTCCTTGTGCCAATATTGGTTAGCCTGCATTTACAGAGACAAACTGCCTGCAAGTTTTTTATGAGGTATTCCATACCATATGACATCATATTGGGTATATAAACTGGGGGAAGAAGAAGGAATGCTAAGTGGTATGCCACTATTGATATTTGGCTGCAGAGTGCAGGCCACAGTTTGCCTTCGCTTGGAGGGGCATCCAATACACCTGGAATCGACCGCCCAAGGGGTGGAAACACAACCAGGACAGATGACCCGAACTAGCCAAAGAGGTATTCCATACCGTATACCACATCATGTTGAGTATATAAACTGGGGGAAGAAGAAGGAAGGTGGGGGCATTTGGCATTATGGCATTTGTCTTCCCAAGTAACCATTACATGTGCTGCAGCCCGGCTGTCCTGGGAGTGGGCGAACACCTGCCTGCCCATGGGAAGTGGTGAATGAATTCCTTGCTTTGCTTTGCTTGTGTGCATGCCTTGTGCTTTACCTATTACATTGTTCTTATCTCAACCCTTGAGCTTTACATTCCTTCCCAATTCTCCTCCCCATCCCTCTGGGTGTGGGGGGAGTGAGCAAGCGGCTGCATGGTGCTTGGTTGCCGGCCAGGGTTAAACCACGACACCTTTTAAAAGGCTTTTTCAAATGACAAAGCACTACAAATGTATTTCAATTCCTGGGAGGGGAAAACCCAAAAATCCCCAAACAACTTTATAAAGAGAGACAAAGGGAAATTAGAACCTAGCGATGACAAGCTTCTGAGTCAACAGTAGAGGAGTCAGTAGGCAACTGGGCAAGGGAACTAACATGGGAGTAAGTTTAAGACCATCTTGGTCTCACTGTCCCAGTTCCATCTTACGATGTGTTTCACTTTGTGTCTCATTACCCTTGTACAAAAGGAATGCAGAATACAAGATAGTCCAACCCTCTGTGTACAGGTTTCACAACAGATGAGCTTCCAATTTATTCAGTCATTTCACTAATTACCCAAGTTGATCGTCTGCTCAATCTGATTAAGTCTCCACAGCAATGAATGATGAAAACACAATAAAAGCTTGCTAATAATAATGCTTTTCTTTTTCTCATGATCAGTATGAATTAACCTATACACAGCCTTGAAAAATACAAATCAACATCCCTCTATGCAACAGACAAGAAAATTTCAGCAGCAAAAGTGTGTTTTGCTGGAGAGCATCTATGAGGAAATTAAGAACCTGAGAAGTACTTCCAGAACTGATTCAAGTTTTGTCCCTAGCCTGAATTACTGAATGACCATTGTAATTCTCATTGGTGTTTTCCAGCCAGTGAAATTCTGCACGAAGTTTGCAGCTTCTTTGTATTTTTGGAAGTGGCCTTTGAGGACACCCTTAATTTGTTTTTTAAGGCAGCTAAACTGGAGAAGAAAGATAGAACAAGCAATCTGATACTTCAGTTATGCAGTTTCTCACACCATGAACAGGCAAAATCCATTGCATGCCTTCTCAAGGTGGGAGCAGCTGTGCTGTCAGCACATGCTTATGAGGGTCCGTGTGGCGTGTCAACAGAACTGGACAAGTACTGCAAAATCATATGTTTTCATCTCTGTCTGAATTACCTTAGCTATTGTTTTTGCATAAGGATAGTCAAGCTTTGAAAATGAAGTAGGAAACATACTCAGAAGAGGCAGGTTATGGCTCTGTTTTTAAAGCTTTCAGGTTTTTTTAAGTGGTTGGAATGAATGAAGTGAATAATGGAAGTTACCTGAAACACTCTCAGTTTCAGTTCCCAGTCGCTGTAACAGATAAATGGTTTCAGAAACAGTATTACCAAAGGATTTTTATAGTTTTACATGCAGCAGCTGTTGAATTTTCCATCTTGTTTTTCCCTAACTGAGGTCCCTAATATGTGACCTCATAGAGACTCATCTACATGCTGCTAGTTTCAGTGAAACCTTGAGCATTTCAACACACTTGAAATTTCTCCCTATCGCATATAGCTGACACATTTTAAGATTAAAGGTCTTTGAAAGGAAGAGAAGGTGAGGAACAGAAAGAGAGAAAGGTATATGATCACATGAAGCTTATTTCTTTATGAACACAAGATTCAGGATTAATACTTTTTGTCTGCAGGTTCCTACACCAAGACTATTCCTTCAGTGCAGGATCAGTCTTTACTAAATGAGAAGCTCCTCAGTTTCTCTTGATGCTGGCAAGGTTGGTACTGCTTCATTTCACTGGCATCTGGGAGAGGTGTTCTCTACCTCCCTGAAGATGTCTGCTAGGTCCTTCCTCTTTCTGCACTGAAGGAGCTCTTCTTCTGTCATGGATGAGCTGAAGGAGTTGTGCTTCTCTGTAGTTACTCTAGTATGGAGCCATACTTTCACCTCCCTTACTCAGCGTGTTCTGTGCATCTTCCTTCACTGCTTTTTGCTAATGCATTGCTTTAGCAATAATGTTGCCACTTCAGAAAAATGGAAATTTTTTTCACGGCCTACAAAGTAGTTAGCAGTCTGAAACTCACTCAGGGATGTTAAAATGTTTCGGGGTAACTGTGCTTAACAGACCTGAATATTGTCCTTAACATTTTCTGTGTACAGTCCCTACAAGTCCCACTACCAAAACTGTTAAGTCCTGTCTCCCTGGCAGGAGGAAGATGACCAGCAATTTTGGAGCCACACAGCCTGACTCCTGGCAGTGTAGTCCTTCGATGAATTTTTCTGACAATTGCCACACACTATGTATATGTGATGACCTTGGTGTTTCAGGAGCAGTTTAAGGTTTGTTGATTGGTCATAGGTTGGGAAATTGCGCTCTCCACTCATTGTTTCAAAAAAATAGAATCAAATGAGAAGATCTAACAGAATCAGATATGAAATTAAACTAGCACAATCTATTCATCTTTCTCTGGGTTCTTCCAGCCTCCTGGTAAGCAATAACCAATAGTGCGCATCTAGGCAAACAAGGGACTTTTATTAAGTCAGGAATGCATGAGAACATAAAATTGGCATTTTAGTAATTTATTCTCATCTTGGGAAAGAGAAGGGAGAATCTTCAACCTCAAAACGATTCACCAGCTTCAGTTAAGGAGAAAAAAACCAACCCCAATTTCTTAGAACAGCTATCTTTTTGAGATGTCTGCAGATATGACAGGGGAATCAATCAGAAAGATCTGTGTAGGTCTGATTCAGAGCAATAGAAAGGCAGTGGCAAATACACCAGGCAGAACATCCAAGCAAGCACACTATTTTCATCTTTTGCTTACCTTTTAGCCCTTAGTTTTGCAACTTACACTGCACCACAACCTCAGCATCATCAGTGAGATTGGAACCAGTTCCACAAGTCTGCATGCCCTCTCTCCCACATGTGCAAGAGGGAGTCAAATGCCCTGTTCATTGTGGCCAGATTTCTTTTTCCTTTTTTTTTTTTTTTTTTCCCTGAGAAAGAAGGAAGGAAGGAAGTTTGGACTGAAAATCTGATTCTAAAATTCAGGGCTTGAAGTCACACTTGGTACTCAGTTAACATTTGTTTCATTTTTTAAAAATTACTATTATTCATTTGATACCTGAGATAAAATAAAACACCTTGTGGCTCAACCTAAATATAAAACATAAGAATATATATTTTATATATATATAAATATATAGCATTTAGGTTGATGATAACATTAAGTGCAAATGAAAAATTCTATTTTCAGTTCTAGTGACCTTGTTCATTAAAATATCACAACTGTAGCTCAATTTCCAGAAGCAAATGGTGTTTCTATTTACTTGAAGGTTGAAACATTTCATTTTGGAAAAGTAAATATAATAATAATATAAAAGATGCTTTGAATTTACACATTTCTCTCTCACACATTTCTTGTTTTGGAGACTGAAAGTGACTCTGGAATTAAATTTTGTCCATAAATTCCATAATTCAAATCCAAGTTATAATTTTCAGATTTTCATGAAAAGCAGTTGCTAAGTATTACTCTTTTCTAACAACAACCTCTGTTTCACAGGGTTTGTTTCCTATATACTCCATATGCAGCAAATGCTTTGTTGAGTTAAGGCTGGTGATTGTTTGTATGTAGGATCCTAAATCTAGATTAATTTTCTTCCCTTATATTTGAAACATTTTAATATTGCCCTTGATCTAAAATCCCCTAAGTGAACTCAGTATTCACCCTGCAATGGCAAAGGGATGTTCTCAGAGATCCATATTTGTCTTTTCTCTTTAACTCTTGATCTTTAACTTCTCTGAACAGTGTACTAGATTTCCCAGTAACTGGGAGACACGACAGAGATGCAGAATAATCTTGCCAGTATAGATTCAGCTACAAAGGTATACATTACTTCTTAGCTCTGTAAACTGTGAGTAGATATTTTTTTTTTGCAAGCTTGTATATACTTATTTTATGCTTTATTGCTGTGTTGGTAAATCTTAATTTATTTTTTTTCCCAATGTTTTATTATGTTTGCACTCAACTGAGTTAGAGAACAGAATGGGTGATTGTTACACAGTAGTTTACTTTTAAAAGAAATAGGGCTTCTCAAGCAGCTAATACAGGAAGATGTATCACCAGCTTGAATAATTGTGACAACCATAGACGGTATCAGTGCCTGTTTGTTTGCACAATACCCTACTGCATTAAGAAAGCCATCCCAGCTGTCTTGGGCTCTGGAGTCACCCATTTCATCACTTGACACTGCAGCAGATGTTATGGATTGATAACAGACTTCACTTCATTCACTCCACATCTAAGATTACCTCTAGAAAAAAAAAAAAATCAAATACATTATAACACTCCAAGCCATTTCGGGGGGGGGGGGGGGGGGGGGATGGGGGGATGGGGGGAAATATCAGCAATTTATCCTCTCTTTTCCAGCATTAAATGTCTCCTTTGGGGCTTTGAAAATATAAATTTCATATTTTTTTCTTTTACTTAACACATCCACGTTGGTGGGTATGCATTTTAGTACCTCCTGAAAGAGAAAGATGGAGATTGATTTAATGATTTAATTATATTAAGACCTGGACAGGTTTTAAGATTAATAGTTACATTCCCATTATATCAGATGCCTTATGTTTTTAGTGATAGTATGTTAATGCAGCATGTTCATTGTGTTGCTGGCAGAAACACCAGACAAACCAAGCCCTGCAATTTTTGGTCTAGTAGATGAACACTGATATTTGGATGTGCTCTGCTTTCCTTCTGGTGATGCTGGGCATTGTATTTTATTTGAGATACAATAGTTAAATGTGTAATTAAATACTGTAGTGTCATTCAGATAAGTGACCAGAAAATGTGTATTTGTGGCAGGGTAAGGGTTGCCCCCTCATCTTTTAAGAGTGCAGCTAATGGAAGAACTGCATAAAATATACGGGTGGAATAAAATGCAAGGCACTATCCTGCCATCGCCTGCAACCTAAATCATAAGCTCGATAATAGTCATGGGACTCTCCTCTCTGCCTTTGAAGGGGCTGGAGCAGCTGGTGTCTTTTGTGGGACTGTGCCAGGCATAAACTAATATTGTATCCTGTGAAAGTTCAAGGGGTGCAAATGAAAGCACTGAGGTTCAGTTTCACTTCTCTGACTCTGGGCAATTACATGAATCACCAGAAGTGGGAGCACAGTCATCTTGCATTCCTTGTGCAGCTGCCCAGCAGTCCTGGGCAGGCTGGATCACACCCTGGAGATCACACATCTGTCTCTCAGCAGCTGTATGGGCTCCTGAGGCAAGCAGGGTCTTGCTTGGCTCAACCAGGGAAGTGGCTGGAGATACGTGGGGGAGATGTAAGACTGAGAAGGGGATTTCAGTGAATTCTAAGGGAATGTGGTGGGTTTGACCTTGACTGACCTTGCCCACCAAGCCGCTCTATCACTGCCCCTTCTCAACAGGACAGGGGAGAGAAAATGCAATGAAAAGCTTATGAGTCAAGATAAGGACAGAGAGATCACTCAGCAATTACTGTCACGGGCAAAACAGACTCCACTTAAGGAAATTAATTTAATTTATTTCCAATTAAACAGCATAGAATAATGAGAAATAAGAACAAACCTAAAAATGCCTTCCGCCATCCCTCCCTTCTTTCCAGGCTCAGCTTCACTCCCAGTGGTTCTTCCTCCTCCCTTTGACTGGCACAGGGGGATGGGAATGAGGGTTGTGGTCAGTTTATAATGCTTCATCTCAGCTGCACATTCCTCCTTATGATCTTCCTCTGCTCCAGCATGGGGTCCCTCTCATAAGATACAGTTCTTCACCAACTTCTCTTATGTGGGTCCTACCTATGGGCTGCAGTTCTTCAGAAACTACTCCTGCATGGGCCCTTTTCATGGGTCCTTTCCTATTCCAGTGTGGGTTCCCAATGGGGTCACAAGTCCTGCCAGAAAACCTGCTCTTGCGTGGGCTCCTCTCCATGGTATTATGACACATTATATGCTGTAGTTACCACTCCAGTGAAAAAGGATTCTAATGTCAGTGGCTATTCAGAGCAATAGGATTTCTATCTTTTCTCACCCTTCTCTCTCAGCTGCTGTTCCACAGCTTTTTTACACTTTCTTAAATATGTTACCACTGTCACTCATTGGCTCAGCTTTGGCCAGCGGTGGGTCTGTCCTCGGGCTGGCTGGAACTGATTTTGTCCAACATAAGGACAGCTTCTGGTGTCATCTCACAGAGGCCACCCCTGCAGCCTCCTCTGTTACTAAAACCTTGCCATATAAATCCAACACAGGGAAATATGTGTTATCTGGATGCTGAATTTCCCTGGACACTTTGAAAATTCCAGTATGAAAGACCTGGTTTTAAATTACTTTGAGGTATCTAACTTTTTGGTGTACAAACAGTATTGGTGTTTCTAGCACAACTGATAAAAGCTACAGAACACGAGGTGTCCAACGCTTCACTGAAGACTGGTCTTGTAAAGCAGCTCCTGACTCCTCGTCGTTTACAGCTTGGCAAACCAAATCAGAGGTTTTGAAGACCACAGGAAGGTCTAAAGTGAGTGACTGCTTGTAGGAGAACAAAAAACATATCCTTCACATAAAAGCAATTTTTCTGTCAGTTTTCAAAAAACACTACAAAAATTGACAACATCTTGACAAACTGTGATGAGTTTAGTATGAGTGACTTCTTCCACCCCAGTATTTACTTATTAATAGTATATCCCATCAGCTATTACCTCAGACCATACAAAAAGATACTAAATACAAGCTAGGTACATGAAGTTGTTTGTTTCCATTAATACAGTTACAGTTCAGCAGATGAAAATGAGTAGCCTAAGAAATGCTTTTAATATCATTTATGTAGATAGCTCCACAAAGTTATTGTCTATCCTGTGCTTCAAGTCTGAGAGAAAGAAGTTTACTCTAAGTTTACCATGTAGTTTGCAGAGTTTGAAAATATTTAGCAGGTTTTGTTGGGGTTTTTTGTTTGGGTTTTTTTTGTTTGTGTTATTTTGTTTTGGTTTTTTTTCTGATCTGAAGAAGAAATCATACATTGCTCAATCTAGTGAGGAACCACTAATATTTCTTAATATGACTAAGACCAGGCAGATTTTGTCAGGTATGAATGAGGTTTAATTTACCATATTTTTATTCATCTGCTGGTTCTTACTGTCTTCATAATCTTCAGGGCACGACTCTGCAGTTATGGAAATTTAAGCAGAACCATTTTTGTTTAGCTGTTTTTTTAGGGCTTTTTCACACATACTTTAAAAACTGCAAGAGCCAAAACAACACATTACTCTGACACCTTCTTCTAACTTGTCCCTGATAGCCTTAAAGTAGCTGTTGCTAGGTATGACAGAAAATTGGTGTTGGGTCTTCAAGTAAAGGATGACTTCTGGATGCAGTCTCTGAACATCTGCAACTCTCCATTTCACACAACTGCAGAAATGCATGTTCTCGTCTGATAAAAGACTTGGCAGAGAAAAGCAGGTAGATTTCTCTCCCATCTCATATATAATGAAACATTAATATAAAGTCTCAATGAAGCTTCTCAACTGAGAAAAATACAGAAAATTTTCATTATATTAAGTCAAAGCCTCCAATTCATCTTGTCTACAGTAGAAAGACATGCAACAGTAACTTACTGTAGGCAACATTTCATAAGTTAATATCTAGATCATTATTCTTGTGTATGTTTCCTGGAAAGAATGTTAGATGTGTGAGTTTTTTCTATGACATACATATTCAATCAGCTTATGAACTTTCTATTGTTATTGCTTGTATTCTGCCTATTTGACTCTTCTGACAAGGTACCTGCTAAAGTCAAACTACTGAGCTCAGTAGAATTATTCTCACTTACTCCAGTACTGTGGAAATTTGAATTAGTCTGTCTCTTTGGCTACTTCTGTGCTAGCTGTTAGATATGATATCATCCAAAGTTCTACCTGTTTGTTGTAAAACTTTATATTCTATACAACTGTATAGTAAACCCTCACTTTACTGTCCATAGTTATCCATCTGGGTCTTGGTACCCTGATCATTACAAACCATTTGCCTCCCACCCTACTCCTTTGCATTGCTCCTAGCGTCTGCTGCTAAATCAATCACACAGACCTTAAACAAGGAAGCCTGCCAGCATCAACACCCCCCTACTCCAATTTTCTGTTTTCTGGCCCCTTATATCGCACTTCTAGTTCATAGATATAAATAAGGGCAAGCTGTCCTCAGCCTAACTATTGAAATGTCCCTGCTTGGCCATGCTGACAGGTTTGCACATAGTCAGAAAAAGATCATCTGTGTCTTTCAGTACAACAATATATAAAGGTCTGTGATCAGAGAGCAAATCTGAGCTCTTAACCACTTCCAACACAAATCCAGTTTTGCCAGGCATGCAGCTAACAGGACAGAAGCACAGTGATTCCTTTCCCTATGTAAAGTCTGAGCCTAAATACCATGCACAAACTCAGTCACCCAAATAAAGAGCAGGAGGAACTCATCAGGAAGATCATAAAGTGTAAATCAACAGTTCTTCCAAGTAAGTTTGCCCCTCATTAAGTTGCTGGCACTTGGATGATACACGGCATTTGTGGATCCCTACAAAAGTAGGGAAAATGCTCAACTGAAAGAGTCTCATGAGTTTTTGAGGACTTTCCTCCACTCCTCACTGCCCAAAGAGGCAGAAGGAAGAAACACTAGCAAAGCACAGTTTTGGCAGCTTTGCTACACACTTCATGTCAATCTAGTCCTAACATCTGCACCGTTTTCCTTACCCATTGCTAATATCCTATGTAAATTTATCCCTTCTTTGCACACATACCGTGCATTTCCCATATTATAACACGTTTCTTTCATTCTTGTCCCCTCTCCCTAGTCCACCTAAAAATTAAATTTTTTATACACTTTTAGACTGAGGCTGTCCAAGGAAACAATTGTGGTTAAAGTCAGGACCCTTAAGGGAATCCTTCAGTTTTCTATTTAATTCCAAAGAAGCTTTTAACTCCATTGTTCCTGTTTGGTAAACAGTGTACAAATTATGTATAGCAATAAAATCTGAATGGATATGTATGCATCCTAGGAAATGTAAATCACTATCATCTACATTTTAAGAGTGGGATATTAGCATGCAGAATATATGTAGATTACCCAAAGCCTGGCCATCGAGTCAGTAGCTCTGTCAAGGGCATAACTCTTGCTGTTTTTCTGGTTTCTTTCTCATGACATTTAAAGTAGAGGCAAACAACTCTTGAGAACCATATTCGTTCTTCTTTTGTTTTCTATGGGTTTCTTAGTCTGAGGAAGGCTCTTCACTTTCTGGTGGAAAATCCTAAAATTTGTTTCCAAGCATTTCTGGAGTTCTGAATCTAGGAACTTTATCTCTCTACCCATAAAAAGAAAATACGTGAATGACTGTGAAGAGCTAAAAATAATGATGATGAAAACTCCAGGAATATAAAAGTCTGTGTTCCCCTGTATTTTGCCTCTGATCCCCAGAAGGAATGGACTGAGAGTCTCTGCACACCTGAGGATTCAAAATTTCAGCTTCAAAATCCCGTGTTCAGGAAAGTATATGCCCCAAGACATTCATTCCTCCACACCTTACTTCAGGAGCCTAACTTAAAAGTATTTCTTTTTTTAATCTCTCAGTATATAGGAAGGATGAATCTGTTCCTCAGAGCTTCGTTCTTTGACCTGGGGGTTTCCCAGACATCTGAGACATGACTTTGTTGCCTCAGTATTGGCATTTAGTACCATCTGAGACATCCTGCAAGTAAGAAGGCTACCATGTGGGACTGGAAGATACGACAAGAAGTCTACTGCTGTTACATACTTGCCACGTAGTTCTAAATTAGTCTTAAAGATATATACAACCAAAGTCTTTACCAGTAGAAACTGATATAGCTCAGTGGAAAAAGATCTTATGTGACTATTTTTTTCCATATTGTACTACAGGCAGCAAAAGAGGCATAATCCTGCTTTCATGTGCACTGGTTTCATACTGGAATAAATTCATTGGCTGTCATGGAGTAATTCCTGAAACATATCAGTGTCACCAAGGGGAGAATCAGGTGCCTGTAATAATGTTTGCAATAAGAAACAATTAATTCTTCATTGAAGAGGTCAGAAGAGGGTCAAAAGGGATTCCCTGCTGAAAAAGAAAATAAGCCCCTATTTGGAAAGCCTTTTTGAGATTGTTAGAAGATGATTAATGTATTTTTCTCTGCATTTTCAACACTTATTATGGAAAGGAACTTTAGTTTTATCATCTCAGATGGAAAACATCCCAAACGCTATTAATAAGTAACATGTTATTTCTCTAAGCATGATAAATATGTGAATGCTGTTGAACTAGATCTTGTTCTTTTGCTTCTTATGACTGTGATACATATAATTAGCATTTTCTCAATGAAAAATATTTTGCAAGAAAAAATATTTTCTTTATGTCTTTGAGTTCTGCTGGTTTTTTTCTGCCAAGACATTATCTGCCTACCTTTCACACCTATCATGTATAAGTCCCCTGTGATGTTGGAAAACACTGTTTTTACTGTCTCACAGACATTTGGAAACTTTGCTACTGAAAGGTCTTTGAGAAACTCTTTCTCAGGCAGTACAAGAAATGTGTGGAAAGAACAGAAGATGAAGAAAGCTGTTCTGAGGTCCATGTTACCACCCTAAATACAAGAATCTTTGATCGGTCCTTTCTTTTATTTTTTTAAAGGTGCATGTGATCCTGTCTGGACCTTGGTAATAAATGTACATTCTCTGTATTATGTTTCAGCACTCTTCCCTGTAAATAATAGATTCTAAGTCATGTTTTATGAGTGTCATCCATTCTTTTCTCCATCTTAGAGGAAACATTGCCAGAAAATCTGTAGGCTTTTTCCTTCTATTTCTTTCTTTTGAATTCCACAAAAAAGCTGATGCAGCCCAGCACTTGAAAAAAGAAGTTGAAGATAAAAAGTGTGGGATGAAGTTATACCTGAGTAATACAGGTGAAGTATAGCTGGCAAAACTTGACAAGAAAACTGTATACATCTCCAATTATGTCACTTTGCTACCTTGTCAGAGAGCTGAGAAAACTATGGTATTTCTGCACAAGCTTCTAGTGGAGAAAAGAAGAAAAAGCATCCGTTTTTACCAGCAGAACACGATGTCCTCAGCTCAGAAGATTCAGCAATGTCGATCCAGTATTGCAGTTCAACAGAGATGACAACTAGCATATGGTGTGAGGTGATGCAGAAGGGGATCACATCACCTATCTCTACAATCTCTCTGATGTAACTTTCACGAAAATGAGGTCGTTTAGTACCAGTGACATGGTTTGCAGTTGGTTTTTAGTTATAGAGCCAGAAATGTGTAAGAAAAAGGTATAACAGAAAAAGGACCAGAATAAGGAAAACAAAGAGCAAAAAAAGTTTGTTTCTGATATTGAACAGGAAGTAAGGAAAGCTGTATTTAAAATCTGATATACCCCTGCAATCAGCATTTTAATGAAGTGTGATTTGTTCTATAGGATGGGTGGAATTCCTTCCTTCCTAATATTAACCATTTAAAATGAGGCACCTAAAATGATATTAATTCCATTCCACCCTGTATAAAATCAGATGCCTAGGCAAAGCTAGCTTTTTAAGCTCCTTCTTTAATCAATAGAAAGAGATAGCTACACCAGAAAGTAATTAGTGCCAACTGTCTTATCATAGGAAGGATTGCCTTTTGTAGGGGAATGTGAGATGACCTCAGAGGTTAGAAACAGCAAGGGGATCCTCAGTACTCATGGACATATAGATTCCATGAAAAAGGATAAGAAGTATGTATTACCACCAGAAACAAAACAAGTGATCCAGGAGTTTCAGTCAAAAAGCAGAGGCTGTACAAGAAGGTCTTGCTTGAAGTAGTCAAAGATAACTGGAGTACTAGAACAAACTACAGAACACCAGCACCTAAACAAACTCATATGATGCCATGCTTATGTGGCAGAAACCCAGAAGCCAGGAAAGAGGTGATGGTGAAGGTCTCCGAAGACTGATCTCATGAAGATACTGCAAACCATGTTGAGCAGTACTAGCCATTAGGACACAGTAGGCACGGCAAGAAAACGATCCATTTTCTTACTTCTCAGTTATGTTTCTGTCCTTCTAGTACAAGCGGTTCAGTTAGCCACTTTTAACTTTTAATACTAAAATGTACGCTTTGGAAAAGAACAATATGTTCCATGAAATTTGACTCATTTGACCAGTTTCTTGGGTGTTTTCACTCACGGTTGCATCATTAAAACAAGGAGAGAGCAGAGATCATGCATTGACTTGGAACGATCTTTATCTCCTTTAAGGCAATACAATTTCTGCTGTGTGGTCAGGAATCTCTGGGAAAATTAACTTAAGCCCACATATAAACAATATACTGGGAGCTTCAAAAACAAAGGAGAAGCTGAAAATGGGTTTTCTTCAAGAATGAGAATTTGAACAGCAAAGAATGGTTATCTGCCTGATGCACTGAAAGTGCTTCTCACCATGCAGAGCAGGGCAGTCACGTTGCTTACCACGCTGAAGTATTTTCCTGTTTCCATTTGTCCTCCACAGAGATTCTAAGGTCTGTGGGACAAAGAACTACCTTTCCATTTGCATTTTCATGGTCTGTAGTGTACCACAACTTCATATGCCACCACATGATCATAACTGAAATGAACTGAATTACTGTGATAGAATCTCCTTTGGAAGACTTTTAGGCAAAAGCTGGGGAAAAGGTGAGATGGGACATACCTTGAGATCACACTTCTCTCCAGGCATTAGGAATCACAGTAGCAGCTCAAGACACTATAATGAGGAGTTCAAGTCAGCACTTTGTCACTTTATATTTCAGAAAGGAAGCCAGTGTAATACTTTAGCAAACTAAACAGATATTACCAAATTTTGATGTTTCCAGGGGTACTACCTTGATCAGTGAAGATAAATTATAGCCTTTTTGTAAAAATAAACCAAAATCAACTGTTTTATCTAAGGACTAACTTAGTCACCTTGTTTAGACATAATCTCATTATTCTAATAAGGCACAAAGATATTCATATTTAGCTGAATGATGTCACTATTAGGATTCACTTTGAAGTCTGGCACGCTGACTTTGTTTTCCTTCAGTGGATTAGTCTCCACAGAATGACTTTTGTTCTACATGCTACTCTGTCAAGTAATGGCCATACATACGATAGCTGCCCTCCTTCAGAAATTATTTTCATACAGTGACAAAACCCTGAGCAAGAAAAACAATATATGAAAAATCATTTAGCATGGGCCAACATATCTGAAAAAAGAGATAATCACAGCTAATACTGATCACATCAGTAAACTCCTTGGCACTGTGGGCTGAAGTTCTAATAAGAAGTGATTGCTCCCATATAATTTGCTTTACAGCCTGCAGCACTAAAATCCCAAACAGTACATAAGAGCAACACTCAAAAAACATTATGTAGGTGTGAGAAGGACAGTGGCTATCTGATAGTCTTGACTGGGATCCTAAATCGTGAGAAAATGTAGGTAGGCAGTGTGAGATAAAAGGTCAAGAAAAACAGAACGCTTGAACTGAGGAACAAGATTCCTTTGTCCATCTGCTTAAACTCAGAGTTACTATGAGAAAGAAGAATTTCTGCCCACATAAAAGTTTGCTTTAAATATTCCATGGCAAATATTACTTCTAATAGTTATCAGATGCTTAGTAGTTCCTTATTACTATCATTGCCACTGTGAGTACAGAATTCCTCCTCTAACATGTAGCAGAAAAAGCATCCAGAGGGATGGAAATAAAGATAAAAATAAAAAATAAAAACTAAAAACAGGGGTTGGAAAAGAAAATATTTCAAACATTTTTTCTTTAAGTTTCTCCTGAGTTCTGTGGAAGCCATCTAGTGTTTTTCAGATATTTTAGAAGCCTCCAGGTGCATGAGTGCATAAATTTTACCATTGTAACAGTGTACTACTTATCTAGTTACATGCCTAATTCTTCATGTACTGCTGTAAAAAGTCTGTTTTCTGTGGTACCAGTGTCCCAAGGGGAAATCCAATTGCAAATGTAGCTGTGCTTCTTTGGTATTATTACCAGAAATCAGAATTCCTTTGGAATCCCTAATCTTGCATACACCTTTGTGTGTCAGGCTCTGCATAAGCAGGAGCAGTCTTCTTATCATGTACTGAAGCATTTCTAGGATTTAGGATCTGCTGAGAGAAAGGTTTTTTCACTACATATTGTTTTTAAATGTTTTCAGATAAGCAACCGTTTCAAAGAATCAAAACCAACCAAATAAATTCTTTTCATTTGCCATGTAAATCCAATAAGATGTGTGAAAAGTGGCAAAAATCATTAAAGTCTTTGTTATAATTAACTCTTAAATTATTAGAAACTAAGTGATAAAAGAGAACATTTTTTGTAAGAGTCCATCTCTACTAGATTGAACTGCTTTTGGAAATTTTTTTTTTTCGTAGCATCTGTTTAAATGTACATATGTTCCTATTTATTTTATCATTATAATATTCCATCAGATTTTTCCCCACGAGATTGGATATACAGTATCTTTAAAAAATAATGCCCATTTGATTCTATGATTCTAACAAATACACAGCAACTGACAGGGTTCTATTGACTGTACATTTCTTTAACCTCTGCTGGGGGTGAGAGAAAATGAATATCATAGACACTGAGTTTTTCTGTTTGAAACTAATACAGTACATCTGGATTGACAAATGCTAAATAATCAGTCTTAAGAATCTGACATACTGAAAAGTCTGGTCAGACTGCTCAGTTAATGGATAAAGGTATCATATGTGCCCTCTATCTGAAGCATTTACATCTGACATGAGATGCCCCAACATGAAACAAAATCCATGACCCTAATTTCTGACAGTAACAGTAGCTGCAAGTACTTAATATGTTGTAGAGCTGGTAGTAGTGAAATAGACAGACAGACAGACAGACAGACAGACAGATAGATAGATAGATAGATAGATAGATAGATAGATAGATAGATAGATATTCAGAAAATGCTGTAAAGGGTTTAATTTCATATCCTTCAAGTCTGGAATCACAGTTTGAGATATGTTCTCAAATTTTCAGGGAATCTTCACATTATAAAGAATTTCATAAATTCTCAGGTTCTTGAATGTTACACTTGGAAAACATTCTTTGAGGAAATCCTAGCACAGATTAAACCAGAGATCCCATACTCCGTTGGTATAGATCAGATTAGTTGATTTTCCCCACTTGAGAAATTGACAAAGGAACTGTATATTATTTGCATTTGATTTGTAGGAACACACTGAAGCTTATATATTTGGATGATTAAAATTTCATATTAATTCTGCAAGCATATCCAATAATCTTCGCTCAATTTAATTTTATGAGCTGAACTGAAATACCCCATCCATGCAATTAATCAGATGAAAGAAAGATTGCAATACCTGGTTGCAGAAAACTGTAGAGAACCAGGAGACCTGTTCTCCCTCATCCTTCCTCTCACTGTCCAGTTTAAAAATGATGAAGAGGAATGACCCTGAAAAAATAATGGAACTATGTTAGAATAAATGGGAGCATAAATAGGACTTCTCAAGTTATGTATACTGTGTACCATGTCTGCATAGGTACATGCAGAAATCTATGATTTTCCTCAATTAAACCTTTATTAGATTGTCTTGGGTTTAGGATGCTTGAATCAATATACACTGAAAAGGTTTTGCAAAGTTTATGCATTTACACTCTTGTTTATGTTTAAATCACATAAATATATATGTGATGCTTTGGTCAATTGTCTAGATTAGACTGACAATATTCTGGGGATCCAAGCCGGCAGCCATCCACTAAGATATACTATATATATAGTACGTAATCCAGTATTATGGTATAAATCTTGGAATATACAATACTTTTTAGAGCTATACATATATAACATTTACTGTAAAAGTGTTTTGCTTGGCAAGAAAATAACACATATGCATATTTCTTATGCCACCGGCAACCACAAATTAAACATCTAATTTTTATATATTCATTTCAATTTGATGCAATTGAACTCCAATGTGGACTCAAAAATGACATGAGCATCAACTGCATTAGGAATGCTCTTCAAACATGGCTTGTCCACCAAAGCTAGATGCAGCTTAATATGCATCTGCATAGGTATCATACCGTTTGAAAATATATGCATTTACATGGGGATTTCGACTTTTCTTCAGATCTCTTTTTAAACAACCAATATGAAAGGAAAAGAACTTTAAAAAGCTGGCTTTTCAAGGAGAATAAAACTTGGCTTGTCATGCTTCTTCTAATATGTTTTTCCTGTCTGACCTTTGCTCTGAATGTCTACAATGGAAGTTTTAGGGTTGTAGAACCAGGAGGTAAATGTTTGTCAGCTTCATAAGCTTTTTTGGAGAGTACCCAGCTTCAGATCCAGCTTTATAAGGAAAAAAAAAAAGAAAAAAAAAAGTAAAGAAAAAAGTAAAGAAAAATATTTTTCATGCTGCTTCAATTAGGCCCCCGGGTGAAGATCATACAGCTTTGAAATTGTTCCGTTTTGACAAAGTTCCAAAGTGCTATGCACATTAGGGAAAACTAGAGTTTGCTGTAATGTAAACTGTTTAACATGCACACAGAGGTCAAATCTAAATTTTCCCAAGCGTTTGGGTTTGTTTAAACATTAGAACATGGTTTGGTGTCAGTGAATAGGAAAACTTTAATGTTGTGGGTGGGAATCTACCCATCTTTCTTTGTTAAAGTTCCAAAGGCTACTGCAATAAAAATATTCGTTTACCAAGGGGGCTAATGTGATAAGCGTCCAAAGACATTATGCACTGGTGTGAAAAAGCCAAGCAGGAATAGACATCAGCATTGTGGGTGAAAAGAAACAAGTCTTCCTTTCTTTTTTTTTCTTTTTTTTTTCTCCCTCTCCCCCCCGCCCCCCCCCCCCCCTTCTTTGTAGGAGTTTCAAAGTCCAGTTTTAAATGAGTTTTTTTCAGGGTGGTCTGGTTATCTGCACTTCCATATTTTTCTGGTTGAATACAATAAAGCTTGGATAGCTGTGAGAGTTGCTAAGTTCAACAATAACTGCATATTTTATTTCTGTTTTCCAATTATGCCCTCAAAATCAATGTCGACTGTATTTACCTGTAGCGCCTGAATCATACACAGAGGACTACCTGGTTTAATTCAATATAGCTTTTCTAGAACAGCATCACCAATTATATAAATCACAAGAGGTTCTGAGAATATGGTTTCTGAACTTAAAGACAATTTTTTTTCCCAATTAGTATAGAACCTCAGACATTTAGCACTAAGATAATATTGCTAGTTAATCATGATGTTTTGCAGTGCCCAAAAGTAGAGAATTGTCATCAGTAAAGCACCCTACTGATTTGACTGAAATGTCCTAACTAATGTATTATACATTTAATACTTTTAGAAGATTCTTGCATATTTTAGAAGATAAACCTTGTGTTTCTTTCTTTTTTTGCTTTTTTCTGCTTTTTAACTATGACTTAAAATTATTTGAGTTTTTAGTTTATGATACCAAGCTGGAGTAGGTAAATTTAATCCTTTTCTCCATAAACTTTTAAAATTCAAATGTCTACTACTTGCTGATTAGAGAAAGGAGATAATCTGACCCAATGAGAAAATCACATGCTATGTTGAATGACAATCTATGTGTTAAAATACATACAAAAGAAGGCCATAATGCATCATCCTCCATTAATCTGGTATCTGGTTTTGTACCAAAAGGGTTACATTCACAACAACTCAGCCCAAGATGCCTAATTAAGCCATCTATGTTAGGTAGCTAGAAACATGCTGAGTCTCCTGGCCAGATTTACTTTGCTACCTTTCCTTATAGTTCTCCATATAGTTAGTGTAGACAACTAAGGTTCTCCAAAGACAGCTCAGAGCATTTAGAAAAACGCCTTAAAGAAATAATACATTTCATATCAGAGGAAAATAATAGAGAGCTTTGGGAACAAGTCTAACAGGGTTACAGTTTTATAAGAATTCTGCTTCCTTACTTCAGTGCCCAGTACATACACATGGAGAGCTCATGAGCTGTGCATTTTCAGGTGATCTCCACTGATGTTTAAACAAAACCAAACAAAAAACCCAACCAAGCCTCGCCCCCAGAAAAGCACCCCAGGAGTATTAAATAACGAAATTCCAACCTACGCTTGTTTTTGGAATCTGAAGCAGCATTCTGGGGTGGCACTCATGAGGGCAGAGTAGGTTAAAGTGTGCTCGCGTAAGCCTTTGCATAAATTATGGCTCATTGTTGGCAGGATTGGGAAATGTAGAATGTTGGGATGAAGGAAAAAAAGAGTGGGCCTTCTTCAATATTTTTTTTCTTAGCCAGATATAATATTGTTGGTACCATTGTAGTCTTCTCCCCACAAAAAGCTGGCCGTGTTAGATAGCTGGAGATGTATGCCTATACTCAGTCCAATCCACCTGACTAAACTCTTACAGCTCTCTCTGTAATCAGTGCTGCAAGGTCCCAGCTCGGCACATGGCAGGGAAATAGTAATCTAAATAAAAACTGAATACAGAATAACTTGTAATACCCTTTATCCTATTGAATTTCTTAGTGGGAGTATAGGACCAGATACAGAATTTAATTTCCATGAG
This sequence comes from Falco peregrinus, assembly GCF_023634155.1. Lineage (NCBI taxonomy): Eukaryota > Metazoa > Chordata > Aves > Falconiformes > Falconidae > Falco > Falco peregrinus. Next base: position 28,254,600 of record NC_073726.1, read on the forward strand.
TAGTTTGACATGACCAGTGTGCTTCCTACATTGGTCTGAATTCTATCCAAATTAGTAGCAAGTGAAATCCATTGCTATCCAAAAAGATGTCTAGAGGTCTCTGGGAGAAGAAAAGCATTTCTTTTCTTGGGTCTTTTTATTGCAGCCCTCTATACCTTCAAAAGTGATCACAAATAGTATAAGATAGTATGTCTTACCCAAATTATTGAACACGGAATATTTGACTTCTCCCAGGTAAGTGCTGGTTTTCTGAATTTGTGTGCATTGATGAGGTCCCGTATTTAAAACCTCTTTTATATGACTGTCTCTAAAACTTTCTGAAATGCAGTTTGGGGCTAAAGGCTCCCTATAAGAAGTGGTAGTTACGTGTCTGAATACAGGCTTTTAATTGAGGGAGAAGGAAAATAAACACTCTGCTTAAGACTGCAGAGACAGGTTGTTTGCAGTCCAAAGGAAAACAGCTGAGGCGGGTTCTGGTACATGAAAAAAGAGCTCTGGTGCACCTTCTAAACAGCTCCATCACCAAATTGGCCTTACATAGCTGTAATTATAAATCAGTTTTTCACAGAAAGGTAATGGTTACATAGGAATGTGTGAGCCTTTCCAGAAGTAACATGTTGATGCTCTTTCGGTCTCATGCAAGGACATGATCCGGATAAGAAACCGGGCATCTGTTTCTTCAAAGCAGAAGGAAATCATTTAAGCCTTTATTATAAAATAGAAATATAAAGATGATCATCTCTAGAGAGCTTCATGGGCTTCTTTTGTTCTGTATCCATGTACTTGCTGTGTGATTCATAGCATAGATGCAGATCTTGGTCCCCCTGGAAAAAGAGAGCTCTCAGATACTATCCCTTGACACTACCAAAATGCAAAAGCCAGCTGATGATGCAAATCCTGTCGAAACTGGAACTCTGAGGTATAGCTCTGAATACAGAGCATGGCTTTGACCAAGTTACCAAAACGTCTCTGTGCCTCTGCTCTTCTGCATATAAAACAGGCATATTGTAATGCTGTCTTACATAAGTCACAAACTGAATGCATTTGCTAATCGAATTTTAACAATAGAAGACAAAAAAGGATATTTTTGGCATTTTTACACATATAAACAAAGGGATCATCAGTGAAATGCCAAGAAATGCAAACTTCAACTGCCACCTTCTGCCCCATGCTTTGAGATCTGTAGGTGCAAATAGTATAAATCAGACTCCAAAGCAATGGCCGACCAGACTCCCAAAGCAGTGGGAATAGATCCAAGAGGTAGGGGAGATTAAAAAGCCAGCAGGTGTTCAGAATTAAGAAATCCTGTAGAGTGAGGTCTGTTATCAGTAGGATGATGTAATGAATTTATGAGCTGCAGAACACGTGCAGATTTGCCATAATGTTTCGCTATAGAAACGCCAGCTTCCAAAACCTGGGGTAAAGAAGCTATGTCTTAGTTATTTCTTGAAATAAGGCTCTTATTTCTGCTGTAGGGTAAATACTAGATGGCTGACCTGTCACAATACATTACATACACTGCAGAAAGGGGAGATGACAGCTTTCTGCCCCTCCAGATTGCTATGCATCTAGCTCAGATTGTGCTAAGACAAGCAACCACTTATTACACAGTAAGTGGAGATGTACTGCACCAATTCATGCAGGGAATTGCAGACTCACATAAAAACACTTTGTAGAGCCATGTTCAAGGCTGACTGAAAGGCTTACCTTTAGGCATATGGCCAGAACGCTGAATCCCAAACTAGTGTGTGATTGCATAAACATATCAGCTTTTGTTAAAAAAATATTAATATATCCCTTGTTATGCAGGTTGAGAAAAGAAAGCAAGCTTGACCACATGCATTATATTGAGCTAGTACATGGAAACAGCCTGGATTTGCAGGAAAGTTGAAGGCTTGGAGAAGAAAGAGTTGCCTCAGGCATGATGAGTACAGCACAGTCTATTTAAGGTAGCTAACTTAGAACCTGCAGTACCATGGAATTGCAGAGGACATGGTACTTCTGCTCTTAAAAGTCCCAATTTGCTACAGAAGGAAATGTCTGTGTATTAAAAAAATTGTGTTTGAAGAATCAGGAAATTTGTAATCAGGAAAAATTTGGCATCACCAAGAGAAACATTCTCTAAACAGCAAAACTCCCACTTAATTCACATGAAGGGAAGCTCTTTTCCATTAAATCTGCAAGCACTATAAGCTGTTCTGCAAATATCTTTAATTAAAATCATATTTAATAATCAAAAATTACTTAGAAAGTAAAATCTTTAACATATTACAACTTGAATGAAGCCCAACTATATGGCATGGTTTGTAAGTTCCCCCCCACGGTGCTGTAACACTGGGTTAAACTGGTGATTTCTACCAGTCTGCATAGTCTATGGGATTTTCCATGTCTTAAAAGAATGTTAATCAATGTCATAATCAGCTAGAAATCAATGTCTATCAGCTAGAAATACTAGAATGTCTGAATGAAGGACAGAATCTCTTATCTGGGAAGCTCCCACTGACCTCAGGAATATCTACAAATTTTAAACCTTGCTTTCACTAAGCCAGGCAATGAAACACTGACCTTGACGATTGTGAAAAACCTAGTATCTAGTCAATTCATATGAAGAAAGAACTGCTCTTATTGTCTACGTTATATCCTTGATTTTGTCATAAGTTTCAGTAGCTTCTGACATCACTTCTTCCCGCAGCAGGGTGTGGGGGGTGGGGTAGTAAACTTATAAAATAGTGAAATGGGTCAATTAAAATAAAGCAAAACATCTCTTATTCAAACAAACTCTGTTATATATTGCTAAGTGCTGGGTTTGCATGCTACTGATATGAATTTTACTGATACCTTTACAGTATTACCTTTAGGATCTTTGGTCCACTTTCATTCTTTCCAATATACTGAAATAGTAGTGGAAGAAAGAGCATTCCCACCCCCCACCCCCCCCCACCCACCCCCAATTTCTCTTTGCAGTTCATGGACAAAACCAAGCACCTCCAGGGCAGAGCTGACCTAACTGATATTTAACTCCAGTGACTGTGCAGGAGGCCTACAGCTGCTTCATTCAATTAGATGGGCTAAATTAGTAAATAAACAAGTCTAGCCCTGTTTAATATAAGTCACCATGGCTTCAGCTCTTCTTTCTGCTTTATATATGTATCATCTGTAAAGCCTCTTGATTAATACATAGATTTTCATTTTCAACCTCCAGATGTGTCACAAATAGAAGTTGTGATGATACTTCTCGTTTTCTGTTGTTGACATTGTGAGCAGATGCTTTTCTCTTGGTCAGATTAGTACAACATATCAAAATAAGGAACTGAAGATTTGCATGTTACAACTAAAAGTGAACCCTCTTATTCTTATCACCCTCATCTTCCTCCTAGCTACCCTCTTGTGATATTATGACCTCCTACATTGATGAATACTGCAAGAGCAGAGAGGTAGATATTAAGGGTGTATGCCTGGCTTTTCTGAGGTCAATGGCTGTTTTGCCAACAACTTCAGTAGCTCCACAGAGTCATTTCACGGAAAAATTTGGCATCAGTCCTGCATTAGTTACAAACTAATATATCATGCCTCCTACTCAAAGTCCAATTAAGGTTGGTTCTATATGTAACTACAATCTCTTCCACTGAATGTTGTCAAAGACCTATAAGCATAGATGGTTGTTACTCTAATTAGCAAGGACAGCAGGAGGACTTTGTACAGATTGAAGGGGAAATGATGCAGATGCTCCTAGGAATTCATGGTACTATTTGAGCATAGGGAAAAGATTACTGAACCATCATCTTATCTTTTATCCATGGCAACATAAATGAAGCCAATGGAATTTTTTTACTATTACTATATGGACACAAGTAAAAGCTCCACTGAGAGGAGAATTTGAGCCATTACAACTACTATTTTTTTTCTTTTGCATTTTTTCACCCAAAAATGAAAAACCACAGGATTCCATCTTGCACTGAAGGAAAAGGTAAAGGTCTGCTTAATTAAAGGCCATAAAATTTAGTCCACCACTCATACTGTGTAAAGCCAGTGCACATTTACTAGGGGATGTTGGTAATATTCATTAGAGAACAAAGGACCCTCAGTTTGAAGAGCTATGGTGATATTGTCAAATGTAAAACCATGCAGAGGAATTACCAAATTTGAGTATTAACAAAATCACAGTTTTCAAAAGAAGGGAAATTAATTTCCCTTATTTTTATCAATATGGAGGAAAAACTTTCTAAAATGTGAGCAAAGTTGATCTCATTGGGCATGTTTTCCACTGTCTGTAGTATCAATTCTCTCTGATCTTTTTTTTTCTCCGGTTACCAGATGCAACTGTAACAGGGGCAGCAGATGCCACCCTGTCAACTGCAACTCTAAGAATAATGTACATCACTAAAGCTGCATACAGCAAGATATGGAGCCATACACATAGTAATGTCCCAGCATTCATAAGGAAAGCAGAATTTGAAAATTCCAATTCACCATGTCATGGAGAATATAAACCAATACTTTTCCCTTCCAGTGCAGATTTTCTGTCTGGGAAGAAACAATATATATAGTGTTTACCTCAACTTTAGTATAAGAGATAACGTCTCCATGTAAAGGAAGCACAGGAAAATAATTTGTTTCAATTACATAAAACTGCACCTCTGAATTTCAAAATTATTCATTGTATTAATTTCAAGAACATGTCCAGTTATGTTATATGGCTATCAGATTTTTATATTCTGAAAAAAAACTCATAAACCATGGTTATATGTTATTGTTGAGACACTAGAGAGAGAGAGAGATAAACAGAGAGATTGGTCTAAGAATCATACTTGAACTAATAACAGAACCTCCTTATCTGAAATCTTCATCCTCACTTTTTTTTACCTCCAGTGGGGGCCAGAGAATTATTATCAGTTTTGTAAAAACAAAACCAAAAAAAAAACCAACAAAACAGAAAAAACCCCAAAACAAACAACGACAAAACCCAAAACCAAACCCCTCAACTTTTTACTTGTGCTGTTTTCTGCTATTTCACCTAGGAAAACTTGGAAGCATTGAAAGCTGCTTCAAGAAACTCATGCCATCTGACCTTATTTCATGTGTTCCCTCCTATGAGCTGGAACAAAGGAATGGGCTGGGTGGAATTAAAGAGTGGAGCGCGCGCACGTGTGTGTGTGTGTGTGTGTGTGTGTGTGCGCGCGCGCGCGCGCATGTGTGTGGTGCATGTGTGCCTGTGTGCCTGTGTGTATAAAGAAGTGGTGATCAGACGTTACTGATAAGAGAAGCCAGTGGTGCTTCTGGGTGATGTGTGTATTCAACTCCAGGCTGACTCCTCTTATGCTAATACAACCAATTTCCTCTTTTATTTCATTTCTGGAGCCTGAATCTGTGATCTCTGATAAGGTTCCCAAGGATACCGCCTTCACTCACAAATGGGCAAGCCAAGGGGGGGTAGGTGACGGAGACGTGTAAATCGCAGAGAGCACTAGTGGATGAATAATTTAAAACTCCGCCCGGAGATTTGAGGCAAAACCGAGAGATAAGAGACACCACAGGGTCTTCTCTGTTTATTCAGAGCTTCATCTTCCAATGACAGGTGACCTCCGAGGTCAAGGGCGTTATGGGAAATGGAGCCAACAGTGGGAAAAGGTACTACATCCCAGAAGGAAGTAATGATTCACTTCATGTCAAATGAAAAATTGATCCTTTTCCCCCCTCTTCGCAATTTTTCTTTCTCCTGGTTTTCACGGAGAAACTTTGAGCCCAAGGCGGACACAAGTCTGAGCTGCAGGAGCCAATCGCCAGCAAAATGGCTGGTAGTGCTGGGATTGCACCAGTGCGAAACTGGTGCAAGATAAGAATCAGGATCTTTGTCTGAGCAGCATGCTGTCTGTGTCTGTACACAGGGAGTCTGCTTCGCTAGCACTTTTATCAAATCAGATATGTATAAAGGCAATACCTCAGAAACATCACAGACTCAATCCACCGCATGTAAATTGTTGTTTTCCAGTGGAGCAACCTTAATTTAAATCCACTCGGAATCTGCCCTCATGTTTTAAAACAAAACACTCCCTCCTAGCAGTTTTATACCTTAATTTCATTTATTTTATGTTGACCTAAAAGTGTTTACTGTCAGGGTTTTATCTGGTGTTTGTAAAGAAGCTGAAAGAGCTGACAGTTCTCAAGAAATACATGGTCTTCCCTGGGCCATAAGTGAAAAACAAGGCACATTCACAAGCTCTGGCTCTTGTTGCCTCTTTCATTTGAGAAATCCCAAACTCGATGCCTCCTTTGCAATTAGAAAAATCTGAGGGCTGTTCACTCTGGTCATATTTATATTGTTAGCTTTAGGATCTTACAAATTCTGACAGTAAGAAGTATCCCTAGAAGAGCTCTGTTCTACATTATCAAAACCTTCTGCTCGGTCATTCCTATTTGTTTCAATATAATGCAGCCATGACCTCTACAGTAAAAAAACAGGCAAAGTCAAACGTTTCTCAGTGCTGGTTTACATTTCCCTGCCTCTTAAACTGCTGTTTCTGCTTTCCTCTGTTTGAATGTTACCCATGTTTTCATTCCTGAGCAATCACATACCTTTTATCTTTTTAGATAAACATGAAAACATGCTAAGGTCACTACCCGGTGAGAAGTTAAGGTTTTGCGTGACTGCCACCCGCTTGCACCATGTATGCACTTCCCTTCCAGCTCCCCCACTCCCACTGCGAGCCGGTCCCATCTCAGAAATGTTTCTCGCAGGCTTTTGGAGCTGTTTGGACAAGTCCTGGGGCTGACTCACATCACACCATACTTAGTAGCTAACCTAACCCAAGCAGAGAGCAATGTGCTGGGCGGCAGCAACCTGCCTGGACTTCTGGGGTGGCTCACACCCAGCCATCTTGCCCACTCCTTTTCATGTCCTTGTTTTCATAGTCATACCCTGATGAAACAAATGTGCTCATGGGCCTAAACCTGAACATCTCACCCACAAAAGCCACACCACCAGGAGGGCTTGAAAGAGTTAGGTGAGCCCTACAACCTTGCTGATACTTATGTTCACAACAGATGTTTGCCATGAGGGTCCCTTTGGGTTCCTCCAGCTGAGCCAAAGACAGCTTTTGCCTCATTTATACCAGTTGAACCAGGTACAATCCTTGCAGTCTGAAATGGTGTTGAACTGGGGCAAGTTAGATGGGAATCATCCCTCCTGATCTCACAAGGGTGTTTCTCCCTAGCTATGAGTAATGGTGGTGGGTAAACGAAATATGCTCCTTCACATTGCAAGTGGCAATAGGGAGGTAAGGGATGTAGATACTGGCTTTGCTTTAAATCATTGTACTCATTCAGTGATGGGGTTTTGCTCTGGAGGACAGGATAACAGCATTGAGTCTAAATGGTCAAATATTATAATGGCCATCTATGTGTACCATTTTATGTCTCAAAACCAAACTATGCGTTTGTACATGTGCATACTTATATACTGGCGAAGTCTGGAGTATTTCAAGACATTATACCTAATTAAAGCAGAAATGTATACATATCCACACTATGTCTAAAGCAAATGTATATTACTTCCAGTTCAGAGTCATAGCCATAAAAGCTGTGCTGGACTATACTGCTTAATTTATTCCTCTCTAAGGCAGAGGGGGGCTTGCACTTTTCTTTTGAGATACAGTTATAGTTTACACTCCAACATTCACTCCCTTTTCATAGAATAAGAAAGCAATTACAGAAAATGCACACAATGTGGGAGGTTTTGGTTCAGTTCCTTCTTCTATCCAAGAGGGTTCAAACACATATTTACAGACTGTTTTGGCTTGGTTAAACATTTGGAAAAAAAGTTCAAAATTTCCTGCAAAGAGAAGAGGAAATGCATTTTTTCCCCATTAGTTACTTAACGAAAAATGTGTATCTAGCTCCTGGAGTAGGACTCAGAACACATACCACCTCCTCAAAATGTGTCCTGACCACTCTGCATCTCCTCAATTATTTCCTGTGAAGGGGAACCACTTCAAAAGGAGGCTGAATAGATGGAACCTGTAGACTGGAGGTTAAATAATTTTTGAGGGAGGCTTTTTATGTGCAGCCTATTAAATGAAGTCTAGCATTTCTTGGAATGAGCTTAGTTTCCAGGGTGGTTTATGACAGCAGAAGGATGATGGCACTGTATTTTTTAAGCAATGTCATGGACAGTTCCATGTTTTGTAGGTTTGTTCTAATGATGGTAAAAGAACAAGTAAAGTATTGTATCTCCTGGAAAACAGAGAGGAGGAAGGTTTAAATGACAGATCCTAACAGCACTGATGTGAATTAAAAACTTTCTCTGCCGGACAGAAAACACCACACTGGGTTTGATGAAAAGTTGTCAACAGAAGTTAAGTCTTGATACACCATCGTATTAAAATTTTGTCGCTCTCTTTTTATTTTTTCTAGTTTTAATGATTAAATGTTCTCTTAGTAAGGGCACTTCAGTTTTGAAGCTGTGAATTGCTGCAAATTAAATAGTAACAGCTCTTCAAAATTAAAGATACTCTATCAGTTTTGGTCAGAAGCCTACGGCCATGTTACAGAATCCTGAACTGAATCTGAAATACTGCATTCACAGTATCATTCTCTTTAAATTATGGGGAAACAAAGAAGCATTTATGACAACGCTTTTTCTTAGCTGTTCACAAATTAGAAAGAAACAAAGTTAGATGGCAAGTTACCACTTTTTACACTAACTGAAAAGGTTTTTTTCCAATGAACTGGCCTTTGTCTCCCTTTGCCCCACCCCAACCCAATTCCGATTGAATTAGCATATTAAGAAAAGAAAAAAGATAATCATGCTGCTTTAGAATCTGTCATTTACAATATCCTCATAATCCACACACTCTAAACTTTAGAAAACTGTATTCTGACTGTTCTAAGTAATTACCAATGGGGAAAAAAATGGTGCAGATGTTATTCAGTCCTGTTTGTTTTAGCACACTGCAGTGAAGATTGCTATGGGACTTCCATTGCTGAATGAAAGGACGGATCAACCTGATAAAATGAAAAATGGAACCAACGTGAACACAGGAAGAATCTGGTTAATATATTATTTTTTTATCTCTGCCTTTCTTTTAAACATCACCAAATACTCCCCCTTCCAGATTATGGTTAGTACAGGAAATTAAAGTGTGAAGAGACTGGCTACAAGACTGGACCTGGTTCAATGAGGTGATTCACAGTTCTCTAATAAGTGTTGATGGTTGAATCTTGGACCCATTAAAATCAACGTCAGGCTCAGTGATTTGCTCAAGGGCTACAGTTTTCTGTCTCTAGCAATCATACTCTCCATTTCATAAAAATGGGAAGAGGAAGGACTGTAGACATTAAATAATAGAAATAGGACCTTGCATCAACTCTTCTATGCAACAGGTAGGAGTAGGGCTCCTGAATCCTAAAGGCATACTCCATTCAGAAGACAGACTCAGCTTTTACTGCTGAACAGACCTTTCAGGCATTTAAAATTGGTTCACCCAGTGGTGGAGAGAATTTGTAAAATGAAGGGCCCCAACAAGAGTATAAAAGTGAGATAAAGGCTGTACCACATATTAGGGGTTCCTTTTAAGTGCACCTCCCGCAGAAAGAACAGTAGCAGGAAATAACATTAAATACTTTTCTTTCATTTACATCACTTTTACACTGACATAATACCATTCAGTTTGGTAGAGCTACTCCTGATTTATGACGAGGTAAATGAAAGCAGAGTCAGACCCCAAAGGAATATAATATAGACCACCTGTTTAGAGAGAACAACTGGGCTAAGAAATGACTTGTATACTGTACATATAAGAAGCATGTGAAAAGGGCATGGTGGGAGTAACAAAAGCCTTCAATTATCCAGGCCTAGACTGGATTACATTAAGTGGAGGAAATAAGGTTGGCAGTATGTTTGTGGATCTGGGACAGGATTGCTTCCTAATTCAATATGTGCCACGACCAACCAGGAAGGAAACCATATTAAAGTTCTGATTAAGCACTGAAAGGGCATGATTGAATACTTTCCCTCCCCTTCAGAGGTAGGGGACACACAAAGATCATAAGCTCAAAAGCTCAAGAACAAACTAACCAGAGAAGTCGGACTTGGGAAAAATGACCCAGTTCCTGAATTTGGAGAGATTAATATAGGAAATACTTGCTGCATATTGGTTAGATAAACATGTGCGTTTGACTTCTGTTGTCAAGGTGATTACATGCCTTGATACCACTAAAAACAACCCATTGCAAATTCATAGGCTGTGGCAAAATCTCCAGTTTGTTTGTAATAAAAGTAAAATCCATATAGGCGGCTGCAAAACCAAATAAAACAAATAAAGTCTCATCTACACTTAGTTTTATAGGGATAGCTACACTAACAAAACTTTCTTGTGGACACTGCTTATACTGGCAGAATCACATTTTGTTGGAAGGGTTTATATTGGCTCAGCAAGCGCTATGAGCTAGGAAAGGAAACCCAGTATTTTGCTGGCTTAGCATCTACCCTGGAACAGGGTCTCACCTCCTTTAACCTTATCTCACTACTTGTCTAGTCACTAGCTAGACATCTAGGACACCCTATAGTCAACAGAAAGTGACAGGTATTTCCAGAAGAGGATAATTCCTACTCATATTTAATAGCAACCTTATGATGGGTTCAGCTACCTCTAGGGTTTCTGGGTTTCTTCATTGACCTCAGGAATACTGACAGCCAAAACTAAATGTGCTGTCTCCTACCATCAAGTTTTTTGGATAACTACACTTTGCAAGGATTTTAAAGGTACCCAAACTACTTGTGAAGAAGCAGGTGTGACAACACAGTTTGGGTCCTACAAGTAGTAGGGTTACATCACTGTGGCTAGTTCCTGGGCTAGTTAACCTGTTCCTCTGGTGGTATTTCATGTCAATGTGGTTCCACTGCTTTGGGGTCCTGAGTTAAGCCCAGTGTTAGTTAAAGAAATCCCCACACAGTACTACTTATCAAAGTCAGATCCTTCTGGCAGATAAACACCTGAACAACAGCAATGAAAAGCATATCTCTGAGCAACATGTGGTGAGGTTTTTTGTGAGGACCTGGCTTAAGCTGCTGATTGCATCCTGTTTTGAATTCAGCTGCCCAGGAGAGCAGGTTCCGACATCAGGTCTCCCTCCCTCCAGGAGTCCATCTGTCACATGAGGTTGGAAGCACCTAACCTTACGGACACTAAGAAAAGCAGCTAGAACTCCTGTGCCTCCAACTCATCTGCTCCCTTCTTATAAACACTTACTGCTTGGATTGGTAAAAAAGCAAAAAGAGTGAGTTGAAAGAACTGGACTGTGGACATCAACTCATGGTTTTGACAGGACGGTTCCATTTGGATAAATAAACAAGGAATATAGCCTTTCCAGTGGTTGTGTTTTATGAGTAATTGTATGCCAGCCAGATTTTAATTTGAAGAGCTACATAATTTCCTTTCAAACTGGAATTTCAATAGGATAAGGTAACACAATTTCCAAAGGCTCTTAGAGGATTAATTAAGACACACAGTTTCTTTTAATTTCACATCCAGGAGCAGTGTACACCTCACTCTCCAATATGCTTTGGAAACCCTTCTCCCAGTATACTCCCTTTCCTGTGTTATATTATCCAGCATTTTAAGCCACTGTTTTCCACACCACAGTGGCTTCATTAGTGAAGTTATCTCTAACTGTCCAAACTCTCTGAGAATCACTGCTCATTCTTATAGTCACCGTAGGTCTTCTTCAAAACTGGTCTAGAGACTAGAAAATGGACAAGTACTAAGATGATTAAGCTTCTCCTAAGGCAAAACAGCATCATTACAATAGCTTTGCTTTCAAAGTGAAATAATGATTTGTGTCCTGTTTGCAGCCCACACATGAGTGCTGCTTTCCTTCTTTTTCTTTGGTTCCCAGATTTCACAAGGAAAATAGAGTGGCAAATTGGGACTATGAAAGATAGATGGGAGCGGGTTGGAGGTAGCGAAGAGAGGAAGGATTAATAAAATATCAGTAAACAAAACTGAAGAGTCATAAAAAACTTACCAAAGAAGGCTAGATTTAGCAGAGGGAACTGATAAACTAAACAAAGAAAAATAATACATAAAAGAGGTGGATAATTTGAAAATGAGTCAGTAAAGGCTGCTTATAGACAAGTGTGGGAGAATCTGTGACAAATGAGCTTAACTTTTGGCAAGAGTTTCAGCTAATTCTCCCCGGCATAAAAAGATGTTAAAAAGTAGATATCTGAGACTATCATACAGATCTTTAAAGAACAGTAGTAGTCATTTGTCCCCTTACTAAACACTGGTTGATCAAACAGCTGGGTTCAGTACACAAGCAACTAGACGCAATAAGATAGTTTTCATTTTAAAGGGAGTTGCATCATTCTACAGTCCTTTCTAGCTCTAAAATCTTTATTTCCATGAACCTGAGGTTTTCAGAGGCAGATACATTCATTAAGCATCAGATCATTAATCTGTTTAACACGACTCCATCGTCAGTCTGGAAAGCTGTATTGCTAACAACAGATTTAAGTTAAGTAAATGCTTGACCACCTTTCTGAATTAAGGTGTAGATGACTTTTTTAACATTATGCTTTAAAACTAAGGTGAGATCAAAGACTTGGAAAGAAACATTGCACAGTCAGAAATTTCTATGCATGTTCTGACTCAGTAGCATTTTAAGTAGCCTCTTGTGTCAGGAAGAACTTAAGCTAGACTTTACATTACATGTAATAGCAAATATCAGTTACTAGAAGCAGCAGAATTGTATCGCCATGCTGATGTTCCCAGGCCTACTGTTCTGTATTATCTTCCTAGTGGGGGATTCAAGAGGGAAAATATGAATGAACAATACATTTTTCATTCCTTTGTTTATTTCAACCTAAAGAAACAAACATTCTTTACACAGTTTAGAAAACTGTCATTGTACTTCCATAAAGGAGATACCAACACAAATATTCCTGTGTAAATGCTTATGATAAAGACAGAAGAATGGAGATTGCTGTTTTATAAATGTGCAATTACATTGCTTCTCCAGTAATGTTATCTGTGACAGATCAAAAGTAGAAAGTAAAGCCTCTGATGCTTGGTCTAGTACCATAAAATTGACGCAAAGCTTCTCATCCAACATATATACTCATACATGCCTATGTATGTATAAATACTTCAGGTCAAATAATCATCTTGAAAATACGTAAGAACATTTATGTGGGACATTTCATATATCCCACCAGTAATTGCAAACAGGAACATAGCCAAGCCAAACATATGCATGTTCATTCCCATATCTATTCATTTTTCATTGTTCTCAGCCAGGTTTTATAATCAGAATGTCAAGCATTGAAGAAAGCAATATAAATAAGATCCTGAAAACCCTAAGTCTGGCTTATGAATCAGGAGTTGGGCACACATTTATATGCTCATTTCTGTTTCATTTTACATTTCTTTTTCCTTCTGTACAACTATGTGTTCCAGCTGATTCAATTGTAGCTCATAAATAACTTGACATTTTTTCCAACTTTGTCATACCTGAAGTCATCAACAGCTAATACCAGATAATAGTATCTGTGACATATTTCTTAACTTGTGACCAGAATCAGAAGGGTGAATTTTTAATTTGTTTTAATGGAAATTGAAATCTTTACCTATTTGTGTAGTTCTGCAAACTAGGATTCACAAAAGTAAATAATTTTATAAGATTAGCAATATTGGAATAAAGTTATGCTGAGGTTCATTCCTTTATCTGTCTGTTTCTTTTCATCACAGTTCTGCTGCATAGTTTCATGCCTCAATTTTCTTTTGAAGAGCAAAAAAATTATTATTGCAAATTTTAAATACAAATGCGTCTTACATGTCAAATACATGGGTATTCAAAATGAAAATGACTAAATTCCACTATTCTCTGTTGTTACTGTTATGAGTTACAGGAAACTAATTGTATCTGCCTGACTGATCCAGACCCAAATGATTCAAATGAAGGTGTCCTATACCTGGCACTAACGCAAACTCTTTGAAGAAGTGCTATAGGACCTGGGAACACATCAAGATTTCTTCATGGTGTTTTGTGGAGAAAAAAACCAGCCCTGGGTGCTGCACTAATGCAGGATGTGCATAAACTACTGAAATATTTACATAATTTCTTGGAAAATGACATGTTCCTCCCATCCTTGATACAAATCTGGTGTTGATTTCATAACATTAGTCCAATTTAAAATTGATTGGCTAGTTGAACAAGGGCAATGTTAGCAGACGTGACAAAATATATATCATACTTATAACCTCCTAATTGCACATAGGCCTGTTTAAATTCCTCTAGGGAATTTTGGTAACGTTATTAGTCATAAGGAGAAACTATCCCAGAGGTATTCGAAATCCTTGGTTCACCATGTTGCAGCTAGTATTGACCTGGTATTTTTAAAGCCTGTAGTTTATTAGCCAAATCTACCTTTCTATCAGTCAATCTATAGAACACATTTAGGTTCTTTTCGTATTCAATGTACTTTCTTAAATTTCTTTCATTTCTAATTATGCAATGTATGTCTAATTAACGTGTTGCATGTAATTAATTCTCGATCTCACCCTTTGCCCAGAGGGAGGTAAATGATTGCCATAGAACATTTTGTTTTGGTAGGGCTAGATGGGTACATGTAACTTTTTATTAGGGAAATAAAGGTGAGATACACCTGGTCTGAATGGAAAACAGAGCAATGTTTGGGATAGTCTGTTGAACACCCCATAGTCTCTCACTTTTTTTCAGGGAAACTCTGTGTTATGTATAACTTCTGTTATGATTTCTGCAAAATTTTGACACAGGACAAACCATACTAATCACAGCAAACATGGGTGAGGTAGTATTGGACTGAAAGGTTCTCAGTTTTTCTCCTATTCACCAGAATATTTTTTCCCATTCCTTCAGTAATGTTTAGTATCTTTTGTGGGGACATTAAATGTCTACTTTTTTCTGAAGAACAAACCAAAGCAAACATACCTGACTTTGAATGGCACAATGGGTGGACTGGATGTGTATCAAAATCAAATCGTCTCAAAACAGGAATATTTGAGAATTAAAATGTTTTCAAAATAATTAAGCTACTGTAATTCCTCTATAGAAATAGGTGTTTATAAAACCATCATAAAGGTCTTGCAATATTTCTCCAGCAACATGCTCATCCCAGTTCTTTATTTTATTCAGAACATCGGGTATCTGTCTAGCTGGCATGGGCTATATTGTCAAGTGTGACGTGCTGTCGTACCTCAAAGCTGATGCAGACCTCTCACTGTATCATCACAAGCCTGTACCCTCAGACCCAGAATCACACCTAACTTTAGGGGCTTAGCTGGAGTGCCTGAACTAGCAGGAGTCACACCAAATTCTTTAACAGTGTCTAGAGAAACAGACACCTGAGATTTTAAGATTCAGCTTTCCTCTGCAGGTGATTATGGTTTTGGGTTTTTTTGCTCGTGACACAGGGGATCTCAGATAACCGAAAAGCTAGGTACTGCTATCAGAAACGGGTCCTGAACCCTGGATACCATTTATATTCAATGACTTTGTGCACTAGAAAATACTATGGAAAAAAACCTCAGTCATTCAAAGCACATGATTAGGAAGTAAATGCTGCTCCTAAACATCTGAAGATGCATCATTTGAAAAAAACGTTACAACAGCAGTGCTGCTAAAATCAAATGAGCTTCTCAGTCCATATGGTGTCCAGGGTCAAATTCATGAGCAAAACAATTCCATCTTAACTGATCTGGATGTTTCACAGCTGCTCTGCCTCCTTGTTACAAAGTAAGTATAGTGCACCAGTGAATCTGATGCCAACTGTAAATCTTATAAATATGAAATAGCCCAGAGGGTCAAATTCATCCCTGATTGAGATGCAGTAACCTTGTTCACTACCTTGTGTCTCTTATTTTATAACTTTGCAGTGGTGTCAGCTTTGTTTAGGATGTATTGGCATAATAATAATAGGAAAATGACATGAAATATGATGGTCAACCAGGTTTATAGATGGGTTATAATCATACGACTGGTAAGCAAGACAGAAATCAAACTGCTAATGACTAAATACCTCCAGCTCACAGTTTGGCTGAGATCACTTGCACTATGCGAAAGAAATCACAGCCAGCTATTATACCCAGAATCTTCCTGATTTAGTCATAACTTCTAGTTGTCACAGAGTATGTTACTCCCTTCTTTACTTCACATTGGATTTTTCCTACCCCTACACTGGGAAAGAATCATTTCCCCTCTGTTTCTATTTATGTTCCTTGTCCTAAGTGGAGATGTGTTTAATAATGGACAAGGACTTGGATTCTTCATAAAAGCACTAAAATATATTAGTCACTTCACTTTTGTCTGTGGAAGGGAAGGCAGGAAAGGGAGAAAGCTTTGAATGCAAATTATTAAATTGGGATTGTTTGAACTCATTATTGGAATTATCAAGTTTTCTGTTCACTTGAAAGAAAAGTTCAGACAAATTATATGCACTTACTACATGTTCTTATTTTTCTAATAGCCCAAAGATAGGAGTAGGATTTCTTGCATACAATTGCAGTTAAGGCATAAAAGACACATTTTATTTCTGCAGCAGAAGAAGAGAGGAGAAGGAACAAGTTTGATTGCCATATCTTGGTTTTTCCATAGAAAAGAAAAAGGTCAAAATCTTCTATCAAGTCTTCTACAGATGTCCAGTTCAAGCCCCGAGCAATATTTCAGCTCTCTTAAACCCCTGAGATCGCGTTTATGTGCTGTGGACGTCTGGTACCAGGATGAGATGTGTTTTCTCTGATATGGTGCAAGGAGGGTTTTTTCATGCATATGCAGTAGCCCGTGGTACCACTGGATGGCAATGGTTACATTTGTCACTAACACTTTTAATTCCTCCAGTCCCTGTGATCGTCTGTAAAAAGAACTGCAGCATTGAGGACCTGGTTATCTTCCAGCAAAGCTATTGAGAACTTTTCCATTGCTGTCTGCCAGAGCAAGATTAGACTTAATATCTTCTAAAGAATGGATAAGTACCGCCCGGCTTTCTCCCATGTTCATACTCTTAACTGCGTAGACAGAGACCCTCACAATATGGACTGCAGGTTGCTGAGCATTGACGACTTTCATCCTACATATATATATATATATATATATAGAGAGAGAGAGAGAGAGAGAGAGAGAGAGCACATCCCAAAGGCTGCTCTACCACTGTGAGAGTGCAGGAGAGAGCTGGCATATCACCATAATCTCCTTGCACGCCCCATCTGCCACGTGCGCTATGATGGATCTGACTCTGCTGGTGTATGTCAGCTGTAGCAGCCTTCCCCACAACAGGAGTTTGTCCATGTTCTCTTTTGCACATCACATATAAGTAGCACAAGAGGGACTACCTGTACTCAAGAACTTGGCCTATAGCCTACACAGAAAAAAACCCCTACCAACATCTTCTTTTTTCTTAATCTTCTCTGGCTGTTCAAAAGAGTAGAGCCACCAATTATACATCAATTGTGCATATAGTCCTATTCAGGTGATGTGAAGCTTTTCAATGTATTCGTTTTCCTTCTAATCTGTGCAGTGACAAGTAATATGTTTGCAACCTATGTGCTCAGTTTTGGGTCAAGTGGGAAAACCATGCAACCTCTGTGATTTTGCAGACCTGTAATTTATTGGGGTTTTGGCTTCATGCAGCTAGCAAGCAACAGATCTACAGACAAGTGCAGAGAGACAGGGATGCTTATACCTGTTGCATGTAGCCCTGCTGGGAGCTCAACCAACATCTACTGTTGGAAACCACAGCATCCAATATTTACAGCTAAGGTTTGCACTGCTTATTTGCTACTGATGTCTCAATCATGTCTGATCACAGAAGGTGCTCAGATTTCTGATCCAGAAAGTTTGGCATTATTGGTCACCCTTATCATTCAATCACTTAAACAGAATAGATCACATATGAACAGTGTAAATACTATTTTGTTGTTGTGATAGTGTTTTAGACCTTTTCTGTGTTTAATTAGGCAGAATATCAACTATGAATTTCAACAGCTCTACTGAGAACTTTTTCAAATCTAAAAGTTGGAATAGATATATTTTACATTTCCAAAGACAGGGAAGAAAATATCATTTGTTGATAAATGTGCCAGATAGTCATAGTCATTGTCTTATTGGTACTATTGTCAATGTAGAGATGTAGGCACATATATGGTGTGATACACCTGACCTGTGATATGAACCCACACTGACAGAGAAATCTGTTACTTATAAACATGTAGCTCCACTCACTGACTCCAAAACCAATGTCCAAGGTGAAGTTGTGTGAATCCCACTGTTTTCTGTTGCTTTTTAGCTGCAACAGAGGAAGAGCACAGCATGCTGGAATGCTTCATTAAAAAAAAGTGCAATGGTTAGATGATGCTGATACTATGTTGGTTTCAGAAGTTGCTTTGTCTCATTATATTGGAGGTTGTCTCCTCTATGTGCCTAGCTAAGAAAGTTGTTGGTTTGTTTTTTTTATGGGTTCAGGCTAAGAAAATAATGAATCATAATCTTCATGGCAGAGCTCCACAACTGTCCTTTATTGAGTCATTCAGGTGGGAAGGGACCTCAGAAAATCCCTGGTCATCTTCTGCTCAGAGCAGGGTCAGACCAGTGTGGTTAACACTTTCCCCAGCCTAGTCTTGAAAATCTACGAGGACAGAGATTTCAAACCATCCCTTTGTCTCTGTTTCAATGCTTAATTATCCCCATAGTCAAAAAAATGTCCTCATGTCCAGTTCCCTTATTATGTCTATCCTGTTTTAATTTATGACCATTGTCTCTTGTCCACCCACTATACTTTCCCATGAAGATCCTGAGCCACCTTCTCAATAACATCCTCTGATATTGCAAGGATCCTATCAGGTCGCACCAAGCCATCCCTTCTTCAGGCTGAACTAGCCCAACTCCCTTAGCATGTCCTCACAGTGCAAGTGCTGCAGCTCCCAGCCATCCTGATGGCCCTCTGCTGAACTTGCTTCTGATGTATCAACATCTTGCTTGATTTGGAGCTCAAAACTGTACACAGTACTTTGGAAGTATTTTTCATGATGGAAACTCATTTCTGGTTTGTCCTACGTACCACTGTGAAGAACTGAGAAGCTCCTTCATGTTTGGGGTCTGAGCCTAACTCTGGGCTGTAGACAGAGGTGGGAACTGTTGTTTTGCTTCCTCTGTGGAAATGAAAAGTAGTCAGGGCTGTGAAAGTGGAGTCATGAGCTAGTCTTTAACAATCACAGTGGGGAAAAAGGGTAAGGAATGATGATGTAATTTACCATCTTTAAAATCAGCAGGACTCACCTTTCTCCTGCATGGGGGAAGAGCAAGGAGACAGTACCTTTGAAGGCATGTGCCCAAGTATCTGACCCTGCTCAAAATGATTCCTCACAGAAAATTCTAGGATTCCGTGCGGGAAACTGCAGATAAAACACTTCACTATTATCAAAATGAGCTCATCTCTGAAGTGGAAACAGGCACAGAGAGCAAAATTGTACACTCCTTTCAGCTCTCACTCTCAGTCACAAAGTAAACACAAATTGAAAACAGGAAAAATTTTAAATCTTCCATAACTCACTGAGCAAGTCATGTCATCTAGCTTTAGGTGAATGCCTTGTAAACTTCTGCATGAGAATGAGTTATCTAAAGTCCCCTGACTGTTAATGGGGAGATAAAGGCCTTTCTTGGGTACAGTTCAGTTCATCCTAAGGTGGGTATTTAGATGTCATACTGTTAACTTCAGTCTCTAAAAGCTTATACTTTTATTGTTAGGAGAGCAGTGGGTGACTGACTCGGCTGTGTACTTTTAGCATCTAAAGGGGCTGTAGGGGCTGTTAAGAGTTACACGATTTAGTATTAATTCATCTGCTCCATAAAATTGAGAGCTGAGGCATATGGAAAAGAAAAACAGGGTGAAACAGGGGAGGCATGAGAGCTCAAGCAGAACAGAAAAGGAGATGTGAGAAAACAGGAGGAAAAACTTGGTGATAGGAAGAATGACAAAGGTTGTACTTGACTATATCATTGTCCTCTACTATTTCTAAATTGTGGGAAGTTTTGAGGCTTTTTTATCTTTTTCCCATTAATCTAGCTTTCTTTAATACTTTCCCTCTGTTCCATCAGCAGTTGAATGCAACCTTCCTCTTTCCTCCCACCCACTCTGCACACTCACTCTTCCCTCCTCCCACACCCAGGATGCTTGACCTTTCACTGATATCAACCATAAATTAGCTGACCCAGGTCAGAACTCTAATCATGAGAGCAGGCTGTAAGGAAACAGATTGCTGTGCAAAATTGTACAAATTTAAATGTACCTTTTTTTAGTTCACCCAGAAATGCTGAAAATGCATCTTTATTTGAGGAAAAGGTTGTTTGCAACAATGTGAGAAAGGTGGAGGAAGGACCATCCCACAGACTTTGTAGGCAGCTTTTGCTCAGCTGCCAGCATCAGAGGAAGATGTACTTGTGATAAACTATTGGACTCCAGCAGATCAGCCACCTGAATGACATTTTTCAGGATTGGGTCTATTGAAGGTTTGGAAGTATTGTACAGTTTTCTGAAAAAAAATTTGAGCAAAATCATATAGGTCAGATACTCATCTATGATAAGTTAGAATAAGATCCATTCAGTGTTGCACTCACAAGTCTACATCAGTCCCCACATCACACCATTTTTAGCAGGCTATATTATATGTACATTAACTCTGGGCCTTCAGCATTGCCATTGTTACACAGAAGCCTGAAAGATGGGGAAATACTTTCTCTTATATGCAAGGAAACAACAAAAGTAGATTACAATGACTCCCCAAAGGTGATTTAAAGAGGAAGATTTTAGCAGATGGTTCCTCAAGCCTACCCAGTCTACTCCAGTGTGGTACCCATCGCAGAACATACCATATACACTTGTTTAACAGGTTAACAGCATCTGCCTAGTTAACCTGCAAGGTTATGGTGGCAAACCATACTGTGTTCTTCCAGTACTCTCTGCTAGAGAAGGATACAGAGTCTGGACTACTGTGTAATTAACATGAAACTCAGTCTGGGTTCATTGTCCAGTCATCACCCCTTTTCCATTTCTAGCTATCCACATTCTTTCTCCTGGGAGCTGGATTGTGTATGCTGGAGATCTACCAGTGAGGACATTAAATGAATGAGAGTTACACTGGAAATGAGACCAGGTTCCTTTCCCAGACTGCTGACTATTGGTTATGAAATCCTACAAAGATTAGTCAGATCTTCTTGGTACAGAAATTGTTGTCATCTTGGGCATAGTTTTAAGGGAAGATGGTCACTTATCCTTTCAGGTATCCCTGCTCCTTCATAGCACTTGGAAAGTAATCTGTCAAGGTCTGGGATTCATATTTTAGAGACAAGGAGAGGGTGAGGAATAAAAAGCTGGTTGCTCTGCTTTGAAAAAAACTTGAGCTAAAGAAAGCTGAGAAAATATATTATCTTTACTCCTATGGAAATCATGTGTGGGATAGAAGAGGTAGAGATTTCATTAGAGTTGGTGTGCAGATCCAATCTAAAATAGGATTGAGTTAAACACAGCATTTACTGAATGACCTTCTGAAGTGAAAAAAACACCTTACAGATCATTCCCTCTTGCACCTCCTGTCTGTGATGACAAAAGGTATCAGAAAACAGAAGGTATTAAAAAACAAAGGCTGAAACTGTAGTGAGAATTTCTAAGTCCTAAAGTTTTATTCCTGTTTATGGTTATACTAATGCAAGCCTGAAGTGACTCTGTTCAAGTCTGAGTGTACAAATGAGGCCCGCAAATTAGATATTCAAGAAAAACAACCGGTAGACAACCAGAATTACCCAAAACAGAACATGGAGCCTTTTACATCGAGTCAATAAACTATTGCCGTCTGAAGCAAAGGGCAAGACTTTTAATTGCAACCTTTGTTCCAGCTACATGTGCTCTGTTGCTTAGACATAGTATATGTTGAATAACAGAGTGTAGACATATTTTCAAGCCATCAAAGCAACCCCTAGGCCCTGTCCAGCAGACCTGACATCAGAGAGCTTGTTGAATCAGTCCCACTGATGGCAGTCCCTGTGGTTATATATAACATTTACACTTCTCAAAGAAAGAAAAAAGTATGATGCAGACTAAAATCTCTCACATGCCTTCAATTACATCGATATTGACTACAGGAGCACTCCTTATTTTCCATGCTTCTGAGTGACTGAATTCAGTCAGTGGAGTCTGGTCTTAACTTTGATGTTTCACAAGCTTGAAAAGAAACTATGCAATCAGAAAAAAAAATCTAATCAAAAGAAAAAATTATAAGATCTGAAAAAAGTTGCAGGAGTCAGGAGAGAGGGGGAGGGAGCTACGTATTAAGAGCTTACTTTTAACTCCAAGAGAAGTTCCTCTTTCATGTAAAAATAAATAAAATACTTTGTTTTTAAAATTCTTTTTTTTTAATGATAGTGAAGCAAAATTTGTGCAACTACATAGAAAAATAGAAAATTCCAATTTAGAATTCCATCATGAAACGACACCATTCTAATTTCTCCAGGCCACGGTTTGTTAATATTCCACAAAGTCCCAGGATGCAACTATAAGACAGCATTCAAATCTATGAACATGAGGCAATCATGCTCAGCAGAGTATAACAATAATTATAATAGAGATTAAATAAAAATAATTAGAAAAAGTTCATCTAGTTTTGATGTATTAATTATTCTGACCCTGTTCTATTCAGAGTCTAATTATCTGGTTCAGTGAAAATGCCAAGATTTCTACGACTCATAAAAATTACATTCCAGTAATTATGTCAGCAAACTAAACAGTATTCATTTACCATGCCTTTTTATGCACACATTTGAATATGCTTTTTTAACTGTTTTTGCTCTTTGTTCCTATTCATGGGAAATAATACCTGTAGAGAAATTTGAAAGTCAGTAGCACTCTAAACGTAATGTGCAATTCTTGCTGATATTTTTCTTTTGTGAGTCTTCTGTAAGTCTTATATAACCTTTGTTTAAAAAACATGAATTAAAGTTCACTCTTCAGTTATTTCAAAGAAGCATTTTGAAGTCTGTGCTGTAAAAAAAAAAAAAAAAGTTTAAAGTGACAACACACAGCAGAATTTCATTTCAAATATGTTGGCCATAATGGAGATTACCAACCAGCTCATTCCCACGATGACCATGGTGCAGAGTGCTTTTAGAGGGACAGATCCTCATCCCTGTGTATTCTCTTTTTTGCTTCATGCAAAGGTAAATAAAATGTATCTCACCAGCTACACAATGCCAGATGATATAAATCACTGAACCTTATCAGAATGTAAAAAATTTGCAGTCAGATGAGGATCTGGCCCTTATTTTGATGAGACTGAAGCTGAGACTAAGGCTGCCTTTTTACAGCAAAACAAACTTCATCTCACCATAGGGCTGTCAAGATCTAGTTGGTATTATATAATTTTGACCTATCTAATTTTATGTCATGCTGCAGCCTTGTCCCAGTCCTTAAACACTGAGCTCTATCCAGATGAAATGATGGAGTAAATCAGAGTGTTACCTACCAGGAGGCCAGTAAAATCACTCTTAGGGTAAGAAGAGGGTGCAAATGGGTCATAGTATTTTACCATAGAAAGCAGCATGGGTGCTGTGTGAGGGGTCATAAAACAGTGACAAAAGCTTTCTGCAACAAGGAAAAACCTTCATTATATGAAATTTATTTGCACCTGAGGGAACAGCCCAATGGTTAACAGACCTGGTTTAATACTACACAAGAAAAACAAAATGTCCCAAATCAAAATGTTGCAAATATGCAACTGATTTAAATATTGATTCTTCAGATCATATCCTGTGGTCAAGACCCTTCAGCTTCCAACTGATATTGTTTGACCTGCACTGAGCAGGATTTCAAATATATATATATCGGGGTTTGGCTTATTTGAGTTTTGGAGGTTTTTTTCAAGAAAAAAAGATGACAGCAAGCTGATGTCCCTAAAATATCCACTAGAGTTTGTCTAAAACAATATCCTCATTATTTGTTGGAATAATTTCTCCATTTGCTGTTGCTAGCAGTAGTTGACTGGCTGCATAGGTGGCCAAGCAAGGAGAGGAACCCAAGAGGAGGACACATCCCAAGACTTTACTTTATTCTTGTGCACAGATATGTAACTATAATCCTCACATGCATTTTAAGTAGAAATTCACATCTGTTGCTTCATTACTTGTGCTGAAACAAAATTATGTTTAAACTATCAGAAAGTATTTAAATTTCAGCTGACTGCTGAATTTTTCCTTTTGGAAGGGGAAATGCATAAAATATCCTAAAATTTCCCACTCGAGTTTACTTGCTACTCCCTAAACAAGTATATCTTAGGAAATTTCAGAGTCTGGGTGGTTGTTTAAGGCTTTCCTCATAGCATTAATCACATTTCAAGTACACAGTTTTCTGGTTATCGGTCTAACAATTTCCAGCTGCTACAAGTCAGTCCCAAATCTACTTTCCCAAATAACTACCGCAGTGATATTTTCTGTTCAGCAACCAACAAAACTGGTTTTATGGGTGTTTTTTTCTCCTTGCTTTCTGCTTTATTGTAGGTTGAAAGACCCTGTAACATTGGCCAAACCTAATGAGCCATGAAACAACATAAAATATTACAAGAAAAAGACCTTTAATGCACAGCTCCTATTCCATTTCTGGAATTGCCACTTGTCTAGTATGTTTAGCTATTTTTTAAAATGTCACAGTTTGAAGCTTGCTGTGTTCATAAACTATGTATTGCTTAGGCATAACTACCTGGGCTTTCACTTCTGTTGCTAGAAGGAAGAAATTCCATTGCACATTACTCTTCCCACCAGAAAAAGACACACCCAAACCCAAACCTTAAAAAAAGAATTTTAAAAAATTTATCTGCTGAAATTCAAAGTCTTATTATAAGTCATATTATGGCTGTATGGTCAGCTTTCAGGTAGAAGCAATATGTATCTGTGTTGGTAATATTTAATACACAAAAGATTATGTCCTGGAAGACTGAAAAGATGTTGTTGTCATATCTCATAAAGGACTATGTATCATATGAAAAGACTGCCTGCCTTAATCAGTAAGATAAATTCTTAATAATAACTATGGAATTAGAATAAACAAGTGTACCCTTCCACTATAAGAGACTTCTAAATTATCACAGCTGATTTTGGAAATAAAGTTGTTTAAGTGTCTCAACACATGAAATTTCTTTTTCTTGCTATCAGTACCACTGATGGATTGACGTTCAACTTCAACCTGCAGTGCTACAAACAGCTTGATCCAAGTTGCTTGCTGCTCCTATGCATTCCCCAAATGTTGTGATATTATTCTGTATAAAATATGCGAAAAGACTAAAAACGTACTATATATTTCATGTACTTTGATATTTTTCATATAGCTTTGGGACAAGGAGGGAAAAAATGCAGACCTTTGTAATCTCCTCTTGCAAAATCAAAAGGCAATAGGCAAAAGGCAAAAGGCAAAAGGCAAAAGAAAAGAGAAGAAAAAGAAATAATGTTCATATCAACATTATCTCTTCTACAGGCAAATTTTGTTTACACTAATGTGCTAAAAAATCAATTAAACAGTTCCATACAGTTCAGCAGAATAACTGTGATTCTTTTTTAAAGTACAAAACAAACCAGAAAACACTCACTCAAAAATGCCACACAATGCCTCATTTTGTGGAGATCTAAAATATGTCTGTTGTGGAAGGAATAAAAGAATGACTCCCTATTATCCCAAAGAAAAATTATTTGCCATCTAAACAGAATCATTCCTCAAAAAAAAATGACTGCAATAGCAAACCAAGGTTTCTCCCTGCACCACCTCCCCACCACCCCCTTCCGCCCCCATCCCCCCTCCCCGCACCTCCCAGTCCTCTAGCTGGAAAGGTTCAGATCATCTAGCAGTACCTATGTCAGACCACAGCATTTTGATTTAGTGTTGAGATGTCAACCTAAATTATTTCTATGGATAGTTCCCTTATGAGAGGAAAATTATCTCCATCAAAAAAATCTATCAGATGGGTGGGCTGCAGCTATCAATTACCCTCTGAGTACAAGCTTTGGCTAAATCTTGTTTGCTGCTTATTCCCTCGTGGGCCAGAGGTTAACCTGTTAAGTTGAGAACTGATCCCAAAGTAGACATTAATGTCTTAATGCATTTAGTGGCTGTGGATCTTTTTGGCGGCAGGCCCCTGGGATTGTATTGTTTCTCATACTTGACTAGGTCACCACTTGCAGAGGGCACCTGGAATGCTTGAATAAATATGGCTCGGTTTACCCTCTTCCCCTAGTTATTATTTCAAAGCTGTATGTCTTTCTACTGTTTGAGAGGTTCATGTGTCATGAAATATTTCCAAGGAACCAATAAGAATAATACAATTGGTCTTTGAAGCGGCACGGACCGCCTTTCATTGTGTTGTTTCAGGAATGGTTATTGTAGCTTTACAGGACTGTAATTTTTACTAAAGGAAATTATTTGGGCTTCACCTTTCTCTACATCACACTTCAGTACTGGAAATGAGCTAAATAAGTGTTTGCCATGGGTCAAACTCTAAGGTCTGGCACCGATTTGACCAGCAGACTCAATCAGCATTTTTTTCCCTCTGATATTCACATTTAGGTGTTTGACTAGGTTAGGATAAATTAGAGGATTAATTCATAGCATATAATAGGTGAGAATGCTTAGCGTATTTTAAAGGCCTTGTAGGACTTTTCCAGCTACTGGTGTTAGTCTCAGAACCATTAGCTCTCAGAGCTGATAAAACATTTTCACTGTAAAATTCTCTGTATAGGGGTTTGGGAAATGCTGGTTTTGTGCAGTGCTTGATATCTATCCGTGCCCAGTCTTAATCTTTGGTAGAAAGACCACAGATGCTCTGTGAGCACGGTGGTTTGTACCTGCTGGCATGGCTTTGCCTCGTTGGGGTGCTCCGTGGAGAACTGAGTGATTGGCTTTCACAATCAGTAACACTTCTGCAAACTTGACTCTGGTGTTTCCAGCTAAAATCGAGTGTTTTCTGGAATTGTTAAGACAAAGACGAGAGAGTTTTGCAAATCCTGTGCCAGAGTTTCTAAGTACACTGCAAATTAAAAAAAAAAAAAGAAAAAGAAAGAAAGAAAAAAAAAGAAAAAGTAAAAAAGAAAAAACCTCACACACGGATTTAACCACAAATTTCACAACCAGGACTATGTCTACAGGTATTTTATATCAATTACAGTGGCTGCTGATGAAAGAAAAGTACAGTAAAAATAATCAGACTTGAAGGAAAACAACATATGAAATAAATAACTGCAAGACGGTGTTTGCAAAAGCCCTGTAATGAGGGGCTGCTCTTCCAAAGTACCACATTATCTTCCTGCAAAGTCCCAAGCTTCTGAGTCCTTTTAAAAGACTCAGCTGCTCAGGGGTGATATCAACCTTTAGCTGGATCAGTCCCAAAATGAGCCACCCAAGGATCAGACCACACTGTTTGCAGCCAGGACTGTGCATGCATAGGCAATTACTCCAGGAGAAAGTGATGAGAGAAAATGTAATGTAAACTCTGCACTCAGCCAATAAATCTTACAGTAGCCTAATTTTTCTGGGACTGATGCCTTGAGCAATACCTGTGTGGGCCGGAAAGGAAGGAAGAAGAAAAAAAAAAAAAAAAAGGAAAGAAAAAAATCTTGAAGTTTCTGAAATTCCCTTATCCTGTTTATCAGAACACTGCTGCTTCTCTTAAATTGTGACCTTTCCCTTGGGGATTTTGCTCTCCAGATGAAGCTTCAAAGCCTTTGGGTTACTGCAGGAGACATCCTTGTCCAGGAGTGGACCAGAAACACAACTGCAACTAATTTCATGCTGTCAAAGCAGAGTATAACCTCTGAGTCAGCAGCCATTGCCTGTTTTCAAGTGACTTTTGTAAATCTGACCGGTGTCAGCTGACTGAGGTTTAGAAATAAAATTTTTCTTTTTGGGTCATATTCTCTACTTTCTGGTCAAACATTTCAAACAGGTAGACAGCTCAGCTGCAATCTGCTTATGAACATTATGCACTCAGAAAAAAAAGTTAGTCGCAGTCTTCAGGCTTGCAAACCCTTTGCCTGTATCAGGGAGGGATATATAAAATGACTTCACCTACCTCAGTCAATGAGGAACCCATTACTTTTGCGTAGTACCCATCAGAGGGAGTAAAAATGGCAAGGTGAAGAAATCATAACAATTGTGAAGGACTGAGGTTCTTTCTTCTTTGCAAAGAAATCAAACAGCTATTTGTTTTGTCCAGATTTCCCCACAGACTTTTTTTTTTATTCCAGACCAACTTGCAGAGTTTTTTTCATTAAACAAAATGTGAAGTCTTCAGTTATTGACTTAGCAGGCATCTGGTTTCAGTCAGTAAAAGAAAAATTTCAATAGCGATTTTGAGAAAAGAGTTGCTGAAAGTTTTTGCTAAATAGATTTTAAAACATTGTTTTGGTTTTGCTAGATTTTTTTTGGTTTCCTAGGACTTCTGTATTTCCAATTTAAATAAAGTTTCAATAGGGGAGAAAAAAGAAATAAAACAGGAAACAAATCCCCCAAACTTATTTTCAGCTATATTTTCCCCCAAGAAGGTAAAAAATCTCTCGTACCTCTTAGTAGAACATAAACCACATGATTTTTAAAAATAGACAATGTATTTAACCCTAATTTCATGTCTTCAGCATACTTACTCTTATTGAAACATTAAACTGAATTAGCAGAACTCCCTTTCCTGTGCTAAACCAAACTTTGCTTTGTTGTTACCTCTCACTTACTACAGCTCAAAATCACGTACAGGGGACAGTTAAACCACAGGTCAAGTAAAGCATTGTAACATTATGCTATGATAACCACTTGTGACTCTGAGCACAAACTTGCATAAGTTAACTACATTAAATATATGTGTTTAATTAATGGAACTGTGCCTATATGGACAGGTAACTGTGGTTTAAAAACAGCTAACCTGAGAATACTTAACCCTGTTATGCTATTAGTTTAAGTCAGAAAAAGTGTGGTTTTAACCAGATCAGGTGTATTGAAGGGAAGATGAATAGGAAATAAAACAAATCCAAAGTTTTGATCAAGTCTAGTTCTCATCAAGGAAGGTGGAAATTCTTTTCAGCCTTCATTGGGGTTGTTGTGACTGTTGTAACTTACTCAGCTATTACTCAAGTATCATGAATTACCTTGCTATTCTGTGATTGTAGGATACATATTAACCCCTTTTTTTCATATACTGAGCATAAATGCAAGGTAAATTAATTGACAGACCTTAAATATACGTTCTTGGAGCATACAAGACTTGAGGTGTATTTTCAATCACCTTGTTAACATCAGCACTATGAAAGCTCTTAAGGGTTTTCACAAAAATTAACCTCTAAAAAGAAAAGTAAAACAAGCTGTTTTTGTTAGTGGTTATGCTGACACAAGCTGGTCCTACCTTTTCTGTCCACATTTTTAGTTCTTGCTTCCGCTCAACCTCAGTCTTTTCTATCACATAATAGTGGTGTTAAATGGTGAAAAATAACATTTTATCTATTTGGACTAAAATAAATTTGTGTTGGTTTGGTTTTGGTTTTTTTGATCATTTTGACTGCTTGTTTTTCAGCAGAATTGGTTGCCTGATCCAGTTTTACTCACGGTCCCACAGCAGCGTGAATTCCACGAAGACAAGGAAAAGTAGCTAGGAGGGACATGGTGGGGGAAACCTTCTCACAAGCCTCACAGCCTCCAGCAGGAAGGTATGTTTAACCATCCCCAGAAGTTTTATGCACCAACGGGGAGGAGAAAGACAAGGCAGTGCTTGAGCTTCAACTTTGAAAATGTCATGGTGGATTTAGGTACCTAAATCCCTTTAATAACCTATCCCTAAGTGATTTGACTGAGGTCATAACGACATTTTACAACAAATCAGGGAATGAAGCCCAGATGTGCTATGGCTCATACAGGCATCCTAACTTGTGTTATAGTTTCCCCTTTTCCCCTGAACCAAAGAGAGATATGCCGGCTAAACCCTTGTGACCTTTCCCTAACGTCTTTAAGACAAACTCCATCTTTGGTGGTTTAGAGCATCAAGGACCATCATAAAATTACCATGAGGGACAGGATTTGAAACACCACCACCACCACCACTGAGCACGCAGAGCTTTTTCTCTATTTCACTCCCAAGGCGAGGAATTTTTACAATACCCTCTGGAGTTCCCCTGGCCTCAGCATCAAACATAGAGTGCAGCAGCCAAGAACAGGCCCACACCCTGCACAACTTGCCAGCAATAATTAATTAACTAAGGAGCAAACAGCAGCAAATATTCCCTGCATAGGATCACACGGTTTCATTTGGTTACATTCCAGTGATTGGAGTGTCACTGCAACTCTGTTTTGCTTTTTGCCCCTTTTATTTTTTTTAAAATGTGTGGGTGTTTTTCTGTTGTTCTTGTTGTTGTTTTCCTTTAGATGAAAACTCAGAATCTGATTTAATAACTTAAATCTCAAAGCTGGGCCCCAGGAATGAACATAGAAATCCAGCAATTTAATCTGTTTTATACCTTGCTAAACTTGAAATCTCAGTGGCTCATCAACATCCTTCCAAGCCGATTACTGCTCCTGCATGAACAGGGCAGCTACTTCTTGACAGCAAGGATCTGCTCCTACAGTGAATGCTTCTAGAAGCACTGCTCCTTGGCAGGTCTTTTGGCACAGTTCTGTCAAGAGACTCATATGGGACTTCAGCAGCTTGTTGTCAGCTTGACTGATGCTGCTGCTACCTAATAATAATGCTCTCCAGAAGCCATAAATGCCAAGAACTACCTCACTCAGAAGTACTACCTCACCAAGACTTTGGAGTTTGGCTTGTATGTCATTGCTAACCCAGAAAGGTAAATACAAATGATGCGCTTTTCTACTGGCTCAGAGGAGTCCATCTGGTAGGTGTTTTCAAAGCATGTGAGCACAAAGCATAGCTGCCAGTTTAGGAGCAGTCCTAATTGTGGTCCCGTTATGTATAAGGGTTCTCCAGCTAGAGTGCACCCCACTGCCAAAGCCCTATATTGATTGCTGTCCCTACTCCACACCTCTCATCTAACAAGTAGACATCCTAACCTAAGGTTCGCATCTCTTGCAAGATGCAGAGGATTGCACTCCACAGCTATTGTCGCTGTCCTGGGAGCTGCAGTGTGGTCAATTGGTTATTACTGGTTGTAAGCAAAGTGCAGGATAAATTGGTCGAGGTGTTCTAGGGGCACAGATGATCTCTGACTTCCTGGCTGAAGCCATTCCAGATTGCAGGCAATATTCAATATTCCTTAAGCCTAAAGTAAAAGTGCATCAAAGCACAGTAGGGAAGCTGCAGCTACTATGTGCATATGAGCTACTCCTGGAGTTCCCCCTCTCCTTGTCTTTCCAAGGTATGTGTTGCTGTGTGGATCTTGGCTTTAAAGACATCTTGATATGGCACTGTGCTGTTTCATAACCTAGTTAAGGCGCTCACCTGGCATGAGGGGAGAGGGAGTTTGGGTTCTAGCCTGGAGGCCACTAAATATTTCAATACCTGCTATTAAGTATTCAATGCAGTGAGAACTTGAGTCTCTCTTGTCATTAAACTATAGATCTGTGTTTAACTGTGCTTTTTCTTTAACTGGATTGATGAAAATTCATGCAGAGTGTAATAGCCTTGATCAGAAAGATTGTGCAAACTTCCCCCCCCACTTCACAACCCAGGACACTTAGCAACAAGGTGCTGAATATGGGTTAAAATGGTTCCAAAGAGAGAAGAGATTCAGTTGTTTCCCGTTTTTTTAATAAATACACTCTATTTTGATGTTTGTTGAAAATAAAGGATTGATGCATTTATTTCACCTAGCTTTGAAAAGAAGAGGTCTGGGTCTCTAATTGAAAAATGTTATGGGATATGCAGTTTAAGCGCAGGGGGGCTTGCAAGCCCTGGGAATGGATAGGAAGCAAACAAACTTTCATCTCAACCTTTTCTTTCTGGCAGAATTAGGCAGGATTTTGCTGAATATGATAACTTTTGTTGCCTGTATTGATAGACAATTAAAACTCCATCTTTTGGGTAGCTACATGAAAATTGATCACCAGACTGCTCAACATGGTGATGCCCAAGTTCCCTTAATGGATTGAACTTTATGAATTAAACTGACCATAATGAAGGGCAAACTCATGTGCTTTGGCTTTTGTGCTTTGCAGAACATTGAACGTAGCTTTCGTGAAGACAGGAGAGGGAAACTGGCCACTTGTCAAGTCACACCAAATATGTTATGCAGGTGAAAACCTGGGGATGGAGCACTGTGAGCTTCTCACATTGTATTCTTGATTCTCTGCAGAATCTAGCCTATATATGTATACAGCAGCTTCTTTAGTATGTTTCTAAAATTGCCTGCTTTTTCAGGAGTCTAAGACTTTTAGAGGTTATATTATTTCTTCAGTGTGGCTACAGACTCCACTAGCACTCATTAGGATGTTTTTTATTGCCTGGGCCCGCCCTCTGTATAATTGTTCCCATTTAGTCAAAGCAGTTATAAAACCATCAATAGTTCTAGAAAGCTCAGATTTGCTACATAATCCACCTCCCAAATTTGGCCTTTCCTTTACTGGATTACTCCATCTGTTAATGAACACGAACCAGCTATCCGCTCCTCTTATAACACTCATTGGGCCAAGTCATATTTAAACATATGTTATAATAGATAGCTTGTCTTGTCTTGACCAGATTTTTAAATGCAAAAGAGCTAAGAAAACGAACGTGACTTTTAAGTATGTGCTGATAGGCTGAAGAAAGTCTTAGTCACGTAATGAAAGTGGCCAGAATTTACTCAACAAGACATTCTTGGGAAACTTGTCCTGGCCATAGGTGTAGCATTTGAAAGCCTGGCTGTTGTGGTTCTACTTTATTAAACTTTGTTTCCTATCTGTGCAGTCTGAAAACTACTTATGGAGAAGAAGGTGAAATATTCTTTCACACTCAATAAAAATTACTCAGGGGAGATCTTTTTGCTCTGTTTTCATCCCAGCTCCTTTCCTGTGTTTGCAACAGTTCCTCTTTGTTGTTCTTGAGTTAAATCTCAAACAATGGCACATGTGGAAGATTTCCCAGACCTGACTTATCAGGAGATGTGTGTGTAAGGAATTTCAGACTAACTTAAGGACCCATCATCTCAGCAAAGGAAACAAAGAAAAGAAAGAAAAAACATTTAGACTGGTCTTCAGTGCCATGCATTGCTTACAGGGGAAGGTTTGGAAGCCAAATGGCAAACTTGTTTAAATTAAAAGGTGAACGATAACGGGGGGGGGGGGGGGGGGGGGGGGGGGGGGAGTGGGGGAGGGGGAAGAAAAGAAAAAAATAGAGAGGATAGAGTTTTCTGGAAAGGAAAGCAGCAGGCTATAGTCTTTCCTTTTGCTTTTGCTGGGCTCTTTATTTACTTATTTATCATCAATTAATTAGCAGCACTGCAGAAACACTAGCTCCCAAACAGCTTGCCACTTGTGCTCAGAGTAAATACCCAGTACACACAATGTAATTAAAAATGTAAATAATGCTATCGTCAAATACTAGCTTACGTGTCAGTAGAAAGGACACTGCAGGACTTGGGAGAAGGAGTAACAGTGATCTGAAGGCTACAGATCTGCTCATTGTGTGTGTTGACCATAGGGTAACACATGGGTCTAATCTATTTACTCATCGTGGTAGTACCTCATTGTTGATCACCATCAATATGCACACTGAGCACCAGCCAAAAAGAGAGCAGCCACTGTTGTCATGGTGATGTTGTGAAAAAAGGCAGCAAAGAAAGCTCATCCAGTTACGGGAGCGGTGGCTGGGGGCTTGGGAAATGTAGGTTTGAGTTCCTCCCTTGTTACAGGGCTTTGAATAGGACTCCGGCAACTCACTCATTGGCTTGAATGCCATTAATTTCTTTGAAAGAGGCATTTAAATACTTCAGAGAGTCCTGCCTCAGTTCCACATCTTTACTACCTCACTACTCACCAGTATCTTTGGTGTCTATGTGCATTTATAATTTTCCTGGCCTTCACCTATATGTAAGATCTCCCTTCCATGTTAATTCTTAGGTTTCTAATTTAAATGATCTCTCCCTTGAATGGCAGGACCAATATCTTCTTAGTGAGTTTTGGTAATTTGCCAGAACACGAGTATTCTTCCAAGCTGCAAGCCTCTGTCTTAAAAAGATTTTGAAGGACATACTCTGACAGATACATATATACAGATTCTGATTAAACATTCCCTACTTTCCCCTCAAAAAAAACCCCAAAAACAGATTGAAAGAGTGGGGAAATGAGCCTCTCAAATTACAGTCATTATGAGTGAGGATCTGCTGAAAACTCATTGAGACTAACAAAAACTAATGCTGCTGGACTTTGATTTTGGTAGGATTTGCCATTAGCAGGAAAGCTGAGGGTATAAGGTAGATTGTGTGCCCCTGTCAAATGTAGAATAAAAATGTATTGTGAATCCAGCACCGCCACTCATTTCTTGCCTAACGATCTTTTTTGCTTTTATCTTGCACTAGCCTTGCTGTAGAGGTGGGCCCTGCCAATGGCTTCTCCTGCCTTGACCCCAGCTTCCTGGAGAGTGAGAGATAGAAAAATCTCTGTGCTTTGCTTCTTACTGGAGCTAGAATTTGGACAGGTCCTGTACCAAAACAGCACGGTGGTTCTCCAAGAGCCTGTAGGGTTGCCAAGCTCGAAAATACCATCTGTCCACAGATCATCCTTTTGAAACAAGCTGAAGAGCTGTGTTCTTCTGTTCATGTGACAAATCAAGAACTCCAAGGAACTGAAGACATGCACTGGTCTAAAAGGGGCCACCTCTGCAACAAGGTGTGATGGTCCTCCCACAGTGTTGCAGATAAAGCAGCACTTCTAGCAGGACCCCACTCAGTATCTCCACCCCTTCAGCTCAGATACACTGCTTAAATTCCCATGCTCTTTCAAGAAAAGGTGTAATTGCTTGCCCAGGAGGAAACCTTGCTCAAGTGTGCTGCCACAGAAATCAGATTTTGTAGGGGAATATCCATAGGCTGTGAAAACGCTGAGGAACAGCTCTGTGATTGCATTTCCATGGTTCCATGGAGCTCATAGGTCGGCCTTGAGATAATAATTGTGTTGGTACTGATTTTGATTAGGTGGCCTACACTGAGCACTGCTCAGAGATAGCTCCCACAGCTCAGCTTTGCACCCTCCAGCCATCCCCTCCAGAAAGGAGATTGTCACTGCAGACCCCCTCCTGGCCGCGGAGACCAGACAGCCCTGCAGGACACCTCTGCTTCATGACTCTGGAACTAGGGTGAAAAAGAGAGAGATTACAAACTTTCAAGTTAATATCTCCTTGCAGGCCTCCTCCCAGCGGAGTGGCATGTCATTACCCATCCTCAAGAAGAAAAATCTTGCTTTGTTCTTTTCCTGACCTCACTTTGGGTTTTTTCTGCCCTTGAGAGCTGTGAAGCCTTGCCGCTGCAGATCTATCATAGAGCTGACTGACTTCCTTGCAGCAAGATTTGTAGGAAATCCAATACAATGGATAGTGTGCATTTCCCCAGAAGCAACCCTAGATTTAATTCTTTGGAATAAAAATAGCTACTTAGATCACAGCAGAGCATTATTATCTATTAATTAAGTTGTTGAACATGATTCCCATATAATTACACACAAAAAAATTAAAATGGACAGTGTCTTTTCTGTGCAGTAGGTTATTTTCTAGGAAGTGACACCAGCTGACACAAACAGCAGCAGTAAAAGGTTTGTTTTAATTCTCTTTTTTATTTTAGATCCCATCACAAATTAAAGGTGCTTTTCTACCTGTAAGATGAACTACATGTTTTTTTAGAATAAAAAAAAAATCCCCCTTAAATTTATTAAACTGCCTCTGTGTTATGAAGTGAGGTTCTGAAAAACTGTCCTTTGTCACTGAAATGCTCATTCCCTCCCCGCTGCTCTGTCCTTAAAGATGAACAATTGCCATTGCTGTTAACCCACTGCCTCACAGGAAAGTCTTTAAGCATGTGTGTATGTGCACATATGTGTATGTGTATGTGTGTGTGTATATAAATAATTTAATCCAGCGCATTCAGTCTCTGATTTGGGCCACTAATTGCAACTGTTATATTAAATAGTAATAATAAGTAATCTAGGATATACAGAAGGAAAAGGGCTTTGAAGGGAAGTCTGCAAGATTAACAAAATCACTTTTTCTCCATTTCTTAATGCAATCTTAATTTAATATTCTGATCAGGAATGAAGAATGAGTTGAGCAAAAAGCTTTGCTTGGTTTAGGCAGGGGTTTTGCATCATTAACATTATTCCTTGATAGTAATATTTTCTAAACTGAGGGCACTGGATATGGGTTCTGCTAAAATACCACACAGAAGGGTTTCTACTGCTTTAGCATGTTTGTGTTAGCTGCCTTAGCAAATGAACAGTATGTTTAAAAAGCTTAGAATTTGTTTTTTATATCATTGTATTGGTCACAAATTGTATTGATCAAAAAATATTATTCATTTTAGATACTACCCAAATCAAAACACTATATACCATAAGGTTTGTCTTGGCATATTCTACACATCAGTAGAAAAAATCAAATTATGATCTCTGCTCAGGGCCTTCCTATGATTTCTTGAAATTTTAATTAATAAGTAAAGTAAGCCTGAAATGACTATGAGGTATACTTGTTTGTAGACTGCTCCCTGAGATACGTCATTTGAATACTGATTACTTTTTATTGGAAAACAGCAGGAAGATTTTTATATTTTTTATTGAAAAATAAAACGGTACATTTAGTCACTTACAAGCATGTAAAGCCTTTCTTCTTCCCCTTTGACAATAGAATTCTTACTTTTCAGTTTTTTCCTAGTGCTGTTTATATGCCATATTATACTCTCTAATTTCCTTTTATCTTTTCTTTATTTTGCAATGTCTCAGTACATGTCTCTTTAAGACAAGTTAATTTAGTCAATTACTCCAGTTTGGTTTCAGATAAAATCTTTAATTTATCCAGGCCCCTCTTTATTCTTTCTAAGATCCCCTTTCCATTAATTTCATGAAACATTCTAATTCTCCATTTTAGGAAAAAGCTAATTTCACTCACTTGCACAGACTTCCTCACTCTTTTTCCTCTACTGCACGTTTTACTTAAACTAAAGCATGTGGGGATTGCTGATGCTCTTACATACCAAGAGCAACTTTGCTTTACTGCGCTGCCTGAAAAAAAGTTACAGATCCATTTGCCTTCTCCTGCACCTCTGTACAACAGGGAAAATGATGGGTTCACAAAAGGATGAGAAATTCTTCCTACACAAGTGTGGGAGGACACATGGGCCACAGTCACTGCAGCCATGCCATGTCTTGCAAAGGCACCCCTGAATGGTATGGCATTGCCGATTGTTGTTTGGGATGAGATGGGACACTGGTGGGACAATGCTGCTGCTGCCTATAGATCAGCATGTAGATAGAGGTAGGTGTGTCATGCAGCCCTGCTGGGGTCTCTCCAGTATTGGATATGGAGGTTGCAACCGTCTTAAAGCCTCTCCCTCCCCTCTTACCTAGGATTTTGTTTTTCATGTGTATTTCACATCCTGACAGCTCCCCAGGCTCTGACAGGGACTTGTTTTGCCTCCTCCAGCAATTTGCTTTCTTGTGCCTCATTTTCCTCATTTATGAAATGTGAAAGATAAACCCATTGCAAAACAGCTTGACCACCGATAGCGCCAAAGGGCATGAAGCAATGAAAAGGCAGAGACTGGTCATTACTCTAAGTGATTATATTGCTGCAGAAACACCTTTCCTTGTTTAGCAATTTTCTCACTCATCGGCAGTCCTTACTAGCTTCAGATAAATGGTCTTAGAGACAGAACATGTGGTAGGTCCCTGACTATGGTCCCCTTGTACTATCACAATATTTTAAAAAGTGCAAAAACCTATATACTGTTATTTGTGCAACAGAAGAGTGCTTCCTGCTTTGCCACGCAGATATATGGACAACGGGACCAGGAAACTGAACTTCCTAAAACTTAATCAAAACAAATAAGGAAAAAACAACCCCCACGACAGTTTTTAGGTGGCTTGCCAAGCCGTGTACAAATCTCACCTTGAACATAAGCAGATGGAAGTGGGTTGGTGGCTACAGTACTCAAAACCTGAAAGCAGTGGAGGACTTTGAAAATATGCTGATTGCTAGCAAAAAGAACACCTAAATTCCTGGAACTGTGGATTAAAATATATCCTTTAAATCTGTTAGTAACAAAAACTTACAGCATTCAGCAAAATTAACCTATTTTATTAAGAATAAGTGTACTCTTTTTGCAGAGTTTTATTTAAAAAAACCTTTTCATTAAAAAAAAAAAAAAA
This sequence comes from Falco peregrinus, assembly GCF_023634155.1. Lineage (NCBI taxonomy): Eukaryota > Metazoa > Chordata > Aves > Falconiformes > Falconidae > Falco > Falco peregrinus. The sequence continues at coordinate 28,292,977 of NC_073726.1, forward strand.
AGGAAAAAAAAAAAAAAAACCCCAAGACCTCAAGAAAGACTGGGTACATTTTGAAATGCCAGCATGATACCCAAAGGGAGATGTACATCAGGTTGTCTTTTGCTCTCCATCCTTATAAATGGGTCTCATGAACAAAAGTACAGGTTTTATATATATATATTTCTCTTCTTTGTATTGGGAATGGGTCAAGGACTGGAATTTCATATAGCAAAGTACTCAGAACCCCAAAATGCATTGCAAAAGATAATACAACTATAACTCTGCAAAGGATTGGAAAATATGATCCAGAACCTCAGCTGCAGGGTAGCAAGGCAGTTTAGACTAAACCTATTTGGTTCAGTCGAGCTGTGTTTACACATACAAAATCCCTCTATTTCTGTGCAGAATATTGACCCGAAGTCCTCTAAATTAAACCCATTTTTGCGAAAGCACTTCAAAAAGCAACCTCCTTATAGAATTCCACCAATTTGAACTACGTTTACAGAGATAACCCCATCACAGTGGACTCACATTTGGAATAATATTTACATATTCAATTTTTTCTATCATGAAATGCTCTATCAACTGTTACATTCCAATAACCATGAACGTAAATGAGTGCAGACTTCAATGGACAATCATTAACCTATGCTGTAATGATTATACAACATCCTTCAAATACTGAATGTTTTGAATGTGATCAAGTGATTCTTTCTTGTTATTTTGACTTTCATACTAATTATTAAACTTTAATTACCCATTATGGGTAATTAGTAATATTTATTGTGCATTATTGTCATTGTTCATGGGCTTTTATAAAAGGAACTATAGTTGATATAGAAAAAAACCCATTAAATTAAATATTCATTTATATGTTTTTGCAGCAACCTATTTCTAAAACAAATGGGTATGAGTCTGTTTTTCTATTAGTTGTTACGTTTATAAATATTGATTTAATACCCATTATTCTTCCTGACTACACCTCTGTGACTTTGTATACCTTTATGTTTTCTCTATAAACATTTTCTCCCTTGTTAAGATTACAAATGTGAACAGAAGGAAAAAAAAAAGCATATTAGAAAACCAAACAAATAAAAAGTTTCTACCAGTCACATTAGCACTAAAAGTTATTGCCAGTGTTTGTACTTAGAGTAAGACAGAAGTAAGAAATGCAATCACTGGATGCTTAATTTAAAATTAAGTAACTAAAAAAGTAAATATTTCCTGTATTATTTTCTCCAAAAATTGAGACAGGATAAAGCAAACTGACTTTTCAAGAAGCATGCACAGCTTAATTCATTTTAAATGGGCTGGAATCTTAAAGCAAGGTGCCCACTAGGATTTTCAGAAGTCTCTGTGCCTGGACCACAAACAAGGGGTTTTCCTGTCACAGGGTTTGGCCTGGGGGTGACTGAAGACCTTTGGTGGGACATCTATGGTCCACAGAACAGAACCCACCAAAGCCAGAATACCTGGAAGCTGCCCAGAGGTGGCTGTTGAGAACACACTATGGGTTTGATATATTTCAAACCCGTCCCCTCCCTGGAGCGTATTTTACTCAAAGGTACAATGAATCATTTCCCAACATTCTCATTTATTGGTAGCCACCTACACCTTTACTTTCAAAATCCATGTGGTTCTGGGTTTCTGTTTCCTTTTGAGACACAGCTATAAGTGTTTTAGGGTTAAAGTAATCATGCATATGCATAGAATAGAATAGAATAGAATAGAATATAGAATAGAATAGAATAGAATAGAATAGAATAGAATAGAATAGAATAGAATAGAATAGAATAGAATAGAATAGAATAGAATAGAATAGAATAGAATAGAATAGAATAGAATAGAATAGAATAGAATAGAATAGAATAGAATAGAATAGAATAGAATAGAATAGAATAGAATAGAATAGAATAGAATAGAATAGAATAGAATAGAATAGAATAGAATAGAATAGAATAGAAATTTGAGTTGGAAAAGGCCTACAATGATCATCTAGCCCAACTACCTGACTACTTCAGGGCTGACCAAAAGTTAAAACTAAGTCCTTTTGCACTTTGGAAGAGTGTAAGGCCACTGTCATATCAGCAGTTCATAACGTATTCAGGGGCTAGTGAGGGGAGGAAAATCCTTAGTCACTCCCCAGGCCCTTGGTCTCCAAAGCCCAGTGCCTCTTGAAATTTTTGCATCTTGTAAGTGGCAGATTTACTGAGCCAGAGAGCTAGTAAGGAGCACAAGACCATAGCCTATTGCTATGGATGTTTAATGTTGATGATGAAAGCTCTTCCTCACAGTCTTTTCAAAAGGCCTCCAGAGTGGTGCCATGGTGAGGAGCTGTAGGAGAACTCCTAGGAAGTGGAGGGTGTCTCTTTGATTTTGCTTAGGATGAGGCAGGACTCAAAGTGGAACTTTCTATTTCTGTATACTCAGAGCAGTCTGGTGTATGCCTCCTCAAATTGCACTTCAAAGATTTTTTTTTTTTTAATAAATAAATAAAGCAGGTTCCTTGTAGCTCTGAGTCAAAGCGTCAAATCTGCACAAAGGGGTTTTAAGTCCTATATCTGATCTGTATGGGCTGGACAGACCTTCTGCATAATCCAGAATTCAGGACTGGAGATGCCACTGTGATGGTGAACTATCTGAGAGTTAACAGTTGCAATGCTTAGCAACATAGCTCCATAATTTTTGATGGATGAGTAATGGGTAAAAGTATCTGGAGCCCCATGTGAGGTTTTAACCCAATGATTATATCCTTGGTGTCTGTGTCTTGATGCAGAAGTGCACAAAGTGTGCTCAGTGTAAGGAACACGTCAAAGAAAAAGTCAAACCTGCAGAAGAGTGAAGGATGCATTATGTGCCCTTGATAAGTAACTGCTGCATGTGACCTTTAGACTTCCAGAAATTATATCTGTGATCAGAATAAGAACTGTGAATTGGACTCCCAGCCTAATTGGTGTTGAATGAGTGAGCTGCAGAGTGGAAAGGAACTTTCTAGGGGTTAGCTCAGCTTGCTGAGACTCGCTGCAGCAGGATGCCTTTCTGCGGTAGCTGGTGAGAATGGGAGGGAGGAGGTGCCCAGGCAATGAGACAGACTGCAAAGGAATACCCTTTTTCCTGCTCCATCACCCTCACAAAAAAATGAGGAAACCCTGCTGCTTCTCACCCTCTTTCTGCTCTTCACCCAGCACCAAACTGGCATCTCACATTTTCTTTACTATGTGTATGCTTGTACACAGCAGCCACGTTAACCAGAAAAAAATGGGGCCATACTTACAGGGATCTAGAGAGTTACAGGGTTAGGAACAGAGAGATCAGTTGGGCAACTAGCAAATGAAACATATAAAGGTATCAGATTCACCGGGTGAAGCAGAACCACGTCGCAGAAGGTGAACAGACCAATGAGTAGGCTGGTATTTGAGGACCAGGTTGAGATAGTGGGGCAATACACCAAGTTTAGGTTGGGACAAAACTATACTAGTGGTGTCAAGGTCCAGGAATCTGTTTTAACTTTAAATAGGCAGAGTGGCATTGCAAATGTCCCAGACCAGACAGTAAGGTAGTACATAGGGTCCAGAAAAATTTTTGCTAACAGATTCCTTGAAAAATTGTCCAAAACTGAGCTGTGAATACTTTGATATCTTTTACTCTAAAACATTCCTTAAAATATAACTCTTGGTTGCTTTTAGCCTTCAGCAGTTTGCTGAGGCAGTCTCCAGTTGAAGGCCGGTGTAGTTCAGTGCCACCGTGCTGTGTCCTACTGACACGTGTGCTCCACCAAGCTCAGGGCATGCATTCACTTAGCACAAATACAAATTCAAAACTCAGCCTCAGCCCCAGACCTGGCTACCATACACTTGCTGAAAACATTTCCAGCAGGAAACCTCATATTCTGAACATTTATAAAAAGTGAGCACAAAATGGATGTGTGCACGCCATTTAAATTAATTTTACAGATTATTTTGACTAACAGTATAAAAAATGAGTTTTTGCAGCATCTACCCTTGTACATGCCAAGCCTTTTCAGAAAAATGTATCATACACTCATTTCCATGGGTCTGATATGACTGTAGACCCAAGCAGAACTAGTCATACATAAGAACTTCACCACTTTAAAGGATTTGGATCACATTGGAAACAATGTGTGATGTTCTGTCTTTTAATGTTAAAAGAGGACTGTATCATTTGTGGGTTTATTTAAACCTCACATAATCAGATGTGATATTTAGGTTTGAAAAGCCTTCATTTTCTGTGCATAGCTGGATTGCTCCTGCTCCCCTAGAAGCCCATAAGAACATGATTTGAAGCAAAACACACCCAGCATGCAAGAAGACAAGAGCAGCGTCTGGTTTATATACACTTATATGCATACTGTTATCATTCTTACAGGTTCATGTAAAAATAATCTCAGGATTTACTTCCAAACAGTCCAAATCCCCCTTTCCCTTTAGGATAGGCTCCACTGTGCTTGTTCAGATTTCCAGGTGTCATTTAAGAATGTGAAGTGCTCCTGAAACAAGAGACAGAACAGCTAAACCTGCTTAGAAAATAAATAACCTCAGCTCCTCTGCAGAACCGAGCTGGCCAGTGGGGTTGACCTGGATGTATATTCACCTGTTTTCTGAGGGCAGAGGGTGGGTATTTTCTTGTGCTTTGTTGTTTTCTTTAAATATCATTCCAATTGAAATCTGAGTAAAATGCATTAAAAATAATGAATGTATATCACCAGAAAACACTGCAAAGGTGTAATCTTTGACCTGATTTCCCTGAAAATGTGCAAGAGACATTTCTATGAACACAGCAGGATTTTTACAGCTCACATTTCTGCTCCGTGAAGCTCTCAGAGGGGCAAACTGCATAGGAAAACATTAGATGCTCGATTAGATAATAGCATTAGCATTTAAGATAAACTTTCCTTTCTTCACAAAGATAAACCCTCATTATTTAAAATGTGTTTCATCCTCTAGTTCCTCCATAGGATATACTTCTGCGGACTACCTGCCAATAGCAATTAAAGCTTAGTTTGCAAGGAAAGCGGGTTTAATTGCCAAAGCACTATTTATAGGAAGTCTCCCATGAGGATTACTGAGCTGCAAGACTGCAGATTAAGCAAAATGAGGGCAGCAGGGAACGTGATGCACTTTGGCTAAACAGCTCTGTCAGGCTCAATAGGTGTGGGTGCTGTAACAGCGCCAGTGACAGCCCGACGCTGCTTCCCCCATGCAGAGCTAGGTGTTTCAGACGGTTTGCAGTGTGACAGCATGTCCTCAGACATTTCATAGCAAAGCATCTTCCCTCTCCAGGTATTCACCACCTTCCCTCACCACCCAATAACCATCATGGCTGAGAATTTCATCCTTGGGGGTTTGCTGGCTGTATGAGTTGGGGGATTATGGTGGTCACCATCCCCAAAAGATATACAGGGGAGCCCCAGCTCTGCCCCAAAAGGGGCTGGAAGGCTTCAGGCAAGGGAATTAGTCTTGCATTTTATTGTATGCCTTGCAGGGGCACATAAGTGAGTCTATAACCTGCCTTAGCATTGTCCAGAAAACAAAGAACATGACAGGTAATGAGAGGAAACCTCAGTAAACCCAGGGGGGAATGTGGGGCCTCTTCAGTGGTCTGTCACCACCTGCCTCCCTCGTGGTCTCCAGCTGCCTAGTGCAGAGCAAAAGCTGGACTGTGTAAATGGAGGATCAGGGAATCACAGAATGGTTTGGGTTGGAAGGGACCCTTAAAGGTCATCTAGTCCTTTATAGCAATGAGCAATCTCAACTAGACCAGGTCGCTCAGAGCCCTGTCCAGCCTGACCCTGAATGTTTCCAGGGATGGGGCATCTACCACCTCTAGGCAGCCTGTTCCAGTGTCTCAGCACCCTCACTGTAAAAAATGTCTTCCTTATATATGGTCTAAATCTACCCTCTTTTAGTTTAAAACCATTACCCTTGTCCTATAAAAGCAGATGTGCTTAATGCCTTCTCTGTCCTTACCTCTAAGCCTCTTCAGCCACCTCTTTTTACCTGCAGAGTTCACCTGCTCCATTTGCCTTTCCAAACAATATCTTCCCCGTATTCAAGTGGAAGCCTGCTGGGAAAATGGGAAATTTTATGCTTTGGTGTTAATTCTTCGTAATCTTCATTAGCATTATCTTCATCGTCAAGTTGAGCAAGAACATAAATGTTGGGACGTTTTGGCAAAGCAGGCACTGAAAATATAAATATCTTGGCCTAACACTGATTAAGATCAGATGTTTCACTAAGCTTTACAATTATTTCTAATTGTTTAAATACAGGCTTTTTAACAATCTTAGATAAAAATTTGTGATAGTTAATTATAAAAAGTTAAAATAAATTATTTTATTTTTTAAAGATTTCTTCAGCCTTATTTAATGAATAAGTTAGCTCATCTGCCAGAAATTCACAGACAAATAGATGTTGTCAAACCTACATCTTCACTGAAGGGGTTCCAGCTGAAAATTTACATCCTTCTCAGATTAAATCCCTCATTAAGATTTAGGTCTTTTCTGTCAGTAAATCAGTAATCTGGTAAAAAAGGGTAATATCATCACATTCCTTGTTGGCTTGTCTGTGTCCATCTTATCCTACCTTTTTTTATATACTTTAAACTCCTTGCAACAAGGATTGTGTTCATAACACAGTCCATGACTTGCCCAGTTCCCAGAGCTCTGTCACTGCCTATTAACTCTTACGCTTCCTGAGCTGCAAGTGCCACAAATTCTACAGCAATGATAATACAACAAAATAATGATATTTCATCTCCTTTCAGGTTTTGCATTGCAGGAGCATATGCTTGGATCTAGGCTAAATTTTCAAGATTTCTCTGTGACCGTGAAAATTTGATAGCTCTGTTTACATTCATTTTTAAGGCGTATTGAATGATGTCTCATAATGCCTTGATTGTTGGAGTCGGAGCTTTAAGAAAAAGAAAACACACAAGGGAGGAATTAGACTGAAACAAAGGTTGTCTACATGCATGTGTCTACAGAAGGACAAGCTGTCTAAGCTTCTGTTATACTCCATGGAGATGATAGTCTGTTGAGAGTCAGCAAGACCAACAGCAGAAACTAACAGTGCCATAACACTTAATTTTTCATTTCATCGTTTCCACACTGTCTTTTTACTTGAGCAGACACAATATTGTACGCTGTAGCATGGCATTGTATGATTCATTTCTAAGTACCTGCACAAAACAGTTCCTCTTGTAAAACAGACCCATGCATGCTGTGTAGAGTGGGACAATACATGTCCTGGCTTTGCCTCCCTGAGAACCACCTCCACCTGGAGCCCCCATCCTCCTGGTGGTGCAGGAGCAAAGCCCTAATGAGTGCAAGTCACTGCAAGATTTCAGTGCTGAATCAGGACAGATATTTAATAACCTGGACACAGAGATACATAACAGCAGCTCTCAGAAGCCAAATTCTTAGAAGAGTGGTCCATTTTTCTGCCATTTTTCTCTGGGGCAATCTGGGGAATGGAGTGTGTATGTATTCACGAAGTGAAGCAAGAACTGAGTGTGAGTGAGACAATATTGGATCTTGCATCACTCAGCATTTCAACAGCCAAAACTATGTCACTCACTGTTTTTTACAAGCATTCATTCTCCGCCTTATTTTTCTCTACTTCTTCCCTCTTTTGAGACCTGCTGTCTCACAGGGATCAATGGTCCCACTGACTCCAACTGACATTAAATGGGGGCTCAGAAACAGATGAGCCTACACAGAATCCAGGAGTTTCTTAAGATTGAAGCTTAAGAATATCCAGATCTGATCAAGGCTTGGCTCCTCCTTGTTCAAAATAGTTCTGTATTTTCCCATCCTTCTGACTGGATCTTTGTTCTTAGCTGGCAGAGGGACAATGTGGTGATGCACAGCTGAACCACACTCCCCAAACAGAAGGCCAACGAAAAACAGGGTCTGCCTCTACAGCTGACTCACAAGCACCAGGAACAAACTGTAACACAAAGGTTTCGAGGGGGAGAACCCTGTGCTCAGAACCCTGTGAACTGTGCTCACTGTTGAGCACATTCTTGCCAAACATTATCACTTCTAATTAATCTAATACAGCAGGACAACTATGTTCTTAAACAAACCTCAGAAACTATTATTTTTAAGGCTGGTAAATCGATGCTAGCCAGTTATTGATGCCATGTTCGAAAGCTCAGATGGAGCTAAATTATGCTTCAGATTAATGTATTGAGCAGCTCAGAGGTTAGACAAACAGCTGTTTCTCAAGCAGGCACACTACAAAGCTTAACTGTTCATTGGAAGGGCAGATACAGCCTAGCTAAAGTCCCAATGGGCTAACTTTTATTTGTTTCTGATTGGGAGATATCCAAAGCTGACTCCATGCTACTGATGACCTCCCTTAGCAGGGGCAGAAAGTTGAACCTCTGGAGCCAGTGTGATTTTACCAGTCTCTGGGAAAAAACACAACAAATCTTCAGTGACTCTGAGATAATCTGCAAAATGTTGCACTTTCAGAAATGAGCTTCAAAAATTCTGGAGAAAAAGTGTATGTAAATAAAGACAGACTACAGGGAAAAACCATAAAAATCCCTGAATCAAACATGGCTTGTGACATTTTGCAAAGCTGTTAGTTAACCAAGAGCAACCATTTCTTCAAAAATGGTTATATGTGACATGCATGCTAAATTAAGTATATTCTAAATGCCAGGTTACTCAATGGGAAAAGCACAACACAGATTGTTTTGTTACCTGATACCATTGTAAGTATTTCAGCAAAGCAATGAGATTCTCATTCAGAGCAGCAGCTACACACTTCAGAACAATGCTTAAGTGCTTACTCTGTAAAAGAACTGGCTATATGGGGAAAAAAAGCCAAAACAACCTACCACCCTGAATTGGAATATGTTAAAAAAAACCCAAACCAAACCAAAATCAGAATTACTGGATTAATTGGTAAAAGTCCTGTTAGTTGAAATGAGTGATTTGATCCCAAGCTGACACAGATCAGCTCCCCAAACATCATGGGAAACATTCAGATGGTATGTATTAGACATCCTCCCTCTGCCTCATATTTAGAGGCTTGTGTCTCTAATGCTCCAGAAGAAATGCCTTCATTCACTGCTCTGTTGGAAAGACGTAAACTAAGCTAGGTAGACAGAAATGATTCAATAGAAACCTTGGAGTTTTCTGGAGTTTATGGATACATGCTCAGAGTGCTTCTGTGCAGTAATGTGTTTTCTGTGGCCTGTAGTGACTTCTCTGATAGTTTTCCTGCCACTAACCTGTCTGATCCAAACATGATGAGACGTGACTAGAACATACCCCTGGACACTTTGATTTAGGAAAACCCATAACATTCATGAAGTGATCTCTGTTGATCCCTAAGAAAAATTATTGGTCCAGAGAATCAGAGCATATTGCAGCCTATGTTCTGAAGTAAGGAAAAAGAAACCTATCCCACTCAAATAATGAATTTCTAAAATTATTTACATGCTTAAATTGAGGTGTATGTACAGGACCTTGCAAAGTACATTTCCAGTTTTATAATTGTGAGACAACCTAAAAGGGTTTATTGGCCTCCTGAAGGTGTTCTCGTGGTATCTCTACTGTCTCACCACTCAGAGTTCATTGCTATGCTGCAGCTCACCAATTGCTTAGAACGTGGGAGCTAACCCAAGGATGGGAGCCAGGCAGCCTACAAGACTTTGGCTGACAAGGTGAGAGCACAAACTAAGTTTTTGGGGGTCAGGCTGTAATAGCTAAACAGATGTGTAAGTGCAGGGCTTGCTACAAATTCTCCCTGCACCCACACTGTTTGCCTTTTAGATCCTGCTCCAGCAGAAGACAGTGCAGGTACCACACTTGCAAGGTTAAATTAGCTGTGCAAGCTCAAGCCCGCCAAAAGCAATAAAGCTTAAAGATCCTAATGTGTTTTATGTACATCAGGAGTAGATCCATTTTAAATGCAGACAAACTCTTGTCAGAGCAATGGACCATCAAGGAATGCCATGCTGCTGTAGGATGTGTGTCTGCAGCCTCCTTTCCATCAGGAGGTCACCAAGAGGTCTAATGGGGGGTTCAGTATGACCATATGACTCTGCTGGGTGGCTTGGAAAGCTGTCTTGCAGCTTAAAAGCAAGTAACACAGAGACAATTCATACTGAGAAATCCAGGGGGAATAACTGGTTATTAGTTCACTTCTTGTGGGGAGTATGGAAGAAGTGAGTCATTACAAAGGATAAACTCAAATTGCAACCGGCTTTACTTTTGTATTGATAACATCTATTGCTAAATTATAACAATAACAGTGACGTTATCTTGAGAAAAGTGCTTCAAAGTGCCACTTCCCATCTTATTTGTGCTCTGTACCAAAAGGAACACTAGTCGCCTAGCTGAAGCACCAAAGAGATGTGGGTTTGATTCCTGGTTGTGCTACGTGTTTCCTGCCTTGCCTTGGGCAAGTCCCTGAATCTGCCTGTGTCTCATTTCCCCCTCTGTGAAACGGGGATCACAGTACTGCATGCCTTTCATCCACCTCTACTTAGAAGGTAAAACCTTTGTGTCGCAGGCTGCTTTCAACATGCACGTGGGTATGTGTACATGCACATAAAGAGGGGAGAGAGCTTAAAATCAGACTCACATTGTTGTTGGGTGCCAATAGGTACCGAAGTAATAGAAACACTGATAAATGATGGGATTTATTTAGAATGGACAGTACACGCAGAGTGAAGTCCTTCTAAACAAATATTAATGTTTCTGCCCGAGCTTGCAGTTCAGAATCGCGGCCAGCAGGGATGATTAGGTCCTTCTTCCCCAAATGTATCCTGGGCTGCATAAAAAGAAGTATGGTCAGCAGGTCAAGGGAGGTGATTGTCCCCCTCTTCTCTGCTTTTGTGAGACCCCACCTGGAGTGCTGCATCCAGCTCTGGGGTCCCCAGCATGAGACATGGATCTGTTAGACTGGGTTCAAAGGAGACCACAAAAATGGTCAGAGGGCTGGAACACCTCTGCTATGGAAAGGGCTGAGAGAGTTGGGGTTGCTCAGCCTGCAGAAGAAAAGACTCCAGGGACACCTTATTGCAGCCTTCAATGCTTTAAAGGAAGCTTATAAGAAAGACAGAGAGAGACTTTTTACCAAGGCCTGTAGTGAGTAGGACAAGGGGCAGCAAGTTTAAACTGAAAGAGAGTAGGTTTAGATTGAACATAAGGAAGAAATTTTTTACTGTAAGGGTCGTGAGACACTGGGAACGGGTTGTCCATAGAAGTCGTGGATACCCCATCATTGGAAGTGTTCAATTTCAGGTTGGATGGTTTTGAGCAACCTGATCTAGTGGAAGATGTCTATGCCCATGGCAAGGGGCTTGGACTAGATGATGCTTGAAGGTCATTTTGAAACCAAAACATTCTGTGAATCTGACTCTGTGATTCTAAAAGCAGATATCATGAACAGTTGAATATAAAGTCACCTGTTTCTTCTAGTACCTATAAAGGAATCCTTTCTGTCAAAAGCTAGGTGAAATATCTCCCCCCGTTAGCACTGTTGTTCTTTTTCTGCATACGGCAACATCACTAGAGACCATTACAGAGCACGTTTCAGGCCCAGGGAGTAATGATTGTTTGGTGCAAGTCAGCAAAGAGAATTGTAACACGAGAAGGTTGAAAGCTCTGGGTAAAGATAATATTTTCATTTGACAAAGCTTTGTTGCCATTAGTAACATGAAATGGGCAGGGAGAGCCCCTTACCTCCAGCACTTTGCCTCTGATAAAGTAAGTGCTGCCACATTGTTTAGAGGAGAGTGGGAAAAACTGTAAGCAGGTAGATTCCTATGACCTACATCCTACTGCATCCTTTACCCTAAAAGTTGGAAAGGACGCTAAATCCTGAAATACACACTTTAAACCCTTATTCCCAAAACAATGCCAGTTTTTACCGTAAACTGAGATATTTCCTTGAATCCTTGGATCTGATTGCCTATGAAGTTCTTGGCCCAACCTTTCTTAACAGCTGAGGACTCTGTTGGAGTTGACTTTATCTGCTTATCAACATTACTTAAAGTCACAGCCAGTTCCCCAGGTGGCTGTTAAAACTACTCTGAACAAACTTCACTACTGCTACTGGTGGCAGCTGTCCCAGGGGTAGAATCCCTTTAGTCTGTGTCCTTTCTTAAGGTGGTGGATGGTTCCTTTTCCCCTACCTGCACCTGCTCAAGCACAAAGGCTCCTCTGTCAAGCAGATAAAACTTGCCCATCCTTGCAGCTGGTAGTCATTGTTGGTAGGTTTATCCATTAGCCAAGCTCAATGGCCATGCTCCCAAAACCATTTGTCAGTGGGTTGCTGGAGCCAGTGTTTCACTGTTTGGATGTAAGTAAGATTTGTACACCAATGTTCCTCCCATCAACCTGGCTCATATGCAGAAGTGTGAAATTCAGCACATAGGCAGTTTTTACACCTTGCTTCATATGCCATGCTTGCTAGGAAAATGATCCTCCACCCACTAAATTCATCAGCATGCTTTCAGTGACCTCAGGGGTTGCACATTGAGACCTAAATGGATTATCATCTCCTGCCAGGAAGTGATATTGTTTCAATCTGCACACTCAAGCAGTTCAATTTTATTTATTTTTATTTGTATTTTTTTGCCTCCTGTAATGGAACATTTATCTTGAAGACACATGAACTGCTGAAAGCTGCCACCACCTGCTGGAGTTTCTGAAGGTTAAAATGTCAGCAGTCATATGGATTTTTACATTGATAGGAAAAAATAAAAGAAAAAAAAGGAAAAAAAAACCCAACCAAAAAAACACCACCACAACAAGAAAAATAAAAATAAGAATTTTGTGATTTTTCTCCATGAATAGTTGTATGTTGTTGCATCAGTCATCTCAAATTTACTTTTTCTCATTCTCCAGTTTCCTAATATTCACCACTGATAGACAAAAATAGAAAATAATAGAAAAACCATGGTGTTCTGGCTCATCATCTGGCCATTATAATGCTGCTGTATTGTTTTTTCACAAAAATTAGACCAAATCCTCTTTCACTCTCTCATTCTCATTCTTGAATTTCTAATAAATTTACAAACTACCTGCACCTGAAATGACAAGAATCATAAGCCTCATATTCATTCTGGCTCATAAAATATTATTGTAATAAACAGCCAGCAGACTGTTTATGAACATATGTCTCCTTGGAGCAAATCAGTGGATCATCTACCTCAAGAACCCTTTCCCAACAATGTCAGGTCAAGATTCTCTTTAGGATGAGCACAAAAATCCCAGACACATTCAGCAGTCTATTATTCCAAATCATATCTCTCAAAGTGCTTGGAGTCCTGTTATGTGACTTTAGAGTGAATAGTCCTGAAGCATGTCATTAAATGATTTGGTCAAGATCAAGCAGAGATTCCCAAGAATATACTCAAAGTGTAGAAGCAAATTCTATACCAATCAGGTGCATTTTTCCATATGTTTTCCTTCAAGCTAATGTTTCACCCAATAAAAGGAACTTTTATTCACTTGATAGCATAATTTCACCATGTTATGGTCGTCTGTGTTACCCAGTCACGTAATTTAGTAATCATGATCTTTCAGCTGCAATGACAGCAGAACCATGAATTGTCCTGACACTTTCCACAGAAAGAGAACACTGCACCTATAATGCTAATAAAGTATTAAATTACCATTTGCAGGCCTCATATTTCTTAGATTAGCCTGTGCAGTCACACAGGACAACCAGCTGTGATGATGATTGTGGACTACAGGGTCTTGCAGGTCTTCACTTACCCCTCCCTGATCTCTGCTACCATCAGTTCCTTCGTGGATTGGAGAGAAGTGGACAGGGAAGGAATCTGGCACATCTTTCCCTTGCTCTGTGAAATTATGCAAGGAGTGATGAAGCAACGTCTAACCAATTGAAAGTCGCACAAATTATTTTCCCATGGGAGCAAGTGGAGGGGCAGGAAAGG